>NW_026057578.1:8325121-8383380 GCF_023721935.1 Panthera uncia | reverse complement strand
AGGGGAGGAGGGGGATGGGGAGGAGGGAGAGGAAGGGGAGGAGGAGGAGGAAGAGGAGGGAGGAAGGGGAGGAGGGAGAGGGGGAGGAGGAGGAAGGGGAGGAGGGGGAGGGGAGGAGGAGGGGAAGAGGGAGAGGAGGAGGGAGACAGAGAAAGAAAGAGAGAGAAGGAACAGAGACTGAGAGAGAGAAAGAGAGAGAAAGGGTGATACAGACGGACCAGCATGGGGTTTGGCTGACGGCGTGGAGAGGGGCAGCCGAGCCAGCTGTGTGACAGTCCACCTCTGGTCCCTGCAGCCACCGCTTTGCAGTTACCACCATTTTGTTGCCTGGCAGGTGTCTGAGATGCAAGGCAGCGTCCAGAGCCCCGCAGACAGCAAGGCCATGGTCAGAGATGCCTCTGGGGGGGGCAGCCCCTCAGCAAGCAGTCCAGGCCTGTCCCGCAGGGCGGCACAGATCGTATCAGAGTTTGGACCCCCCCTCTGAAGAGTTCTGCAAAATGGTGTCTGTCGTGTTGACAGTGGTGGCGACTGCGTCCCCAGCAGAGTGTCCTGGTGCATGTGGTTCCCTAACGAGCTGGCCGCCCGCCCGAACAGCTCTTATCTCCCTGTTTTGATGACATATCCTTAAGATGACCTATATTAGCTGGCACCTCGGATGGCTGCTCACAAAAAAAAGTATCACTGGAAGGAAAAAAAAAAAAAATCCCTAATGATTGTGTAAATATTCTTAGCCCTGAACATTAAGCGCCGATGCCCTCTGCTGGGCGAGGCGGGCAGGGGCGCGGGTCGGCGGGCTGGTGGCCCTGCACAGAGCTGAGGGGGCTCTGAGGGAGAGCAGCGGGAGGCCTGCCTCCTACTAGGCACGGGGGCCAATCTGAGCTCCTTCAGGCACGGGAGATCAGACACAAACCTGAAACTACTTACAAGTACGTCCCTCACTTGGAGACATTTCTGACCATCTCTTCCCCTGCATTTGTGTCCCCGGTTACTAATACTGGCGGATCGGACAGGTGGGAGAGAATCAGGAGGAAAAGGCAGGGGCTGACGCAGGCAACTTTTTTCATCAAGAGAGAGGGTTCTGGGTCTCAACAAAAGCCCTGGCAGGGATGGTGGCCAAGTTCATTTTCATCGTTCAGTTGTCTTTCCCAACCAACACACTTCGGGCTCGACAAAGGGTGCTATTAATGATGATACCGCGTCAACAGGTGTAATCCAGGAGTGTTCGAGGCAAGTCAGGTGATCAGTCCAGCACTGTCCAAAAAGAACTTTCCACAACAATGAAAACACTTTAGGTTTGTGCTGTTGGGTATGGTAGCCACTGGCCACGTGTGGCTATTGAGCGTCAGAGATGTGGCCAGTGCAACTGAGAAGCTGCATTCGCAGCTTCCCTTCATTTTTGTTCATCTAAATTTAAATGCAAATCATTGCACGTGGCTAGTGGCTACGTATCAGGGGGTGGAGCGCTGGTCTGATTCTTCTTAGGCAGATACCCTGGATGTCAGCAGGTTCTCAGGACTTGCTGAGAGAGGTCCTCAAAAAGAACTTGTTGAATAAATGAAAACTCCATAATCAGTCATTTGTGATTGTTGGAGTTATCCTGAATTCTTTTAAGGAGAAAAAGATTACAGAAAAATCCAGAATGTCAGTGGGAGTGTATTCAAGTTGAGTCAGTAAGAACTTGCTGAACAAATGGGAACTCAACCATCAGAAGTCACCGAGCTCTCTCTCCACGGTGGTGGAAATTCAGACCCCTTCTTGGAGTCTCCCAGGAACTTCGAGAAACACAGCTTCTCTGGGGAGAAGCCAAGAGCCCAGTGACCGCTTTCCTGCGAAACTTCATGGTGGTGTTGGGATCCATGGTTGGAAAGGTTGTTCGTCACTTGCTTCCAGTGCCTTCCCGGTAGTGTCTCAAAAGCCAGCAAAGTTGCTGCCTGCTCAGAAAAGACCTCTTTCATGTGGGATTTTCACCAGTAACTTAAAAAATGTCTCCAATCGTCTCCTGGTGTTATAGATTTGGAAAGAGGCATTTTTGTTTCTAATTATAAATGCCTGGGTGATGTCATTCAGTCCCCAAGCCCCCAGTGGGGCCGTGCTGAATAGAGAAAGACAATATGCTAACAAGTTATCTGGAGGTGTCAGAAAGAAATAATGAAAAACAGTACAGTTTGGGGAAATGTTTTCCAGCCTGCTTTCTGGTTTTAGCAACTGCACTGGAAAAGATAAGATACACATGGCTTTTATAAGGAGGCTGCGGGATCTCCAGGGGACGTGAGGCAAGAGAAAAGAATCAGGCCGAAAACATGCAATCATCACATATTCACTGAGAAACAGATTCCAGCACAGCAAAGGGAGCTCTTCAGGGAAGGGCTCCTGTGTGGACCGTTGGGGCAAAGATTCAATGGGCTCCGGGAGAACTTGACTTCAGCTTGATGGTATTTGAATAATCTGCCAGAGAGAAAAACAGATATGGCACACACTGTCACATTTAGCGTTGAAACTCTCGGTTTGACTGAGTAATGTTCGGCCATGCCCAGGGGTCAGGCCTACACTCACTCAGAAACAAGTGGGGAATTGAAGCAATTATTCAGATATCCACAGACACAGCTACTGGCCAGTGCTGTATCCCCGATTTAGCCCGGAAACAGTAACACCATTATAAGCTGTTTGCGAGTTGTGGAGCTATCTTGAATGTATTAAGGAAAGGAGATTACAGAAAAATCCAGAATGTCAGTGGGAGTGCGTCCAAGTTGAGTCATACGGACTTGGAGTGGGAAATTGAGGGCCTCCTACCACCGAAAGGAACATCTTGCTTTCAGCCAAAATGGAAATAGAGACCGGGGTTTAAGTTTTTCAGATGGGTCGGTTCTCCACGGTCGCCGTTTATTAAAGGCACACTTGATAAATTTCACGTTGTGTTGCATCTGGGCCCGAAGACAGAAAGGGGTACAAAGCACATTGGAAGTTTTGAGATACTATGAATAGAGTAATCTTGTGTAAGTTTATCCCTGAAGGGGAACCTTCCCATGATTCTCAGTAGGCCAGCCAGTGGGGAAAATTGCCCTCCCCGCACACACCTCGTTCAAAATAGCTTTGCATAGAATCTAGTTTGCCCGCCTGTAAGAGAAAACCTAACACCAGCAGCTTAAATAAGATTTATTTTATTTAAATAAGATTTATTTTCCCCATTCAGTATGCAGCCCAGAGGTAGGCGGCTGCTGATGTTGGTGTTGTATGGATTTTAAGACCAAATTTGTTGGGGTTTTGTTTTTTTTCATGGTCGCATGGCTTTTCAGGCAACAGAAAAGAGAATATGTGAGTCTTCACCTCCCCCCCCCATCACCCCCCCCCCCCCCCCCCCCCCCCCGCCCCAGTCCCCCCCCCCCCCCCCCGCCCCCCCCCCCCCCGCCACCTTTAAGGAGCTTTCTGGGGGCCGCCTGGGTGGCTTAGTCAGTTGAATGTCTGACTTCGGCTCAGGTCATGACCTCGAGGCTCGTGAGTTCGAGTTCAAGCCCTGCGTCAGGCTCTGTGCTGACAGAGCAGAGCCTGCTTCAGATCCTCTGTCCCCATTTCCCTCTGACCCCCCCCCCCACTTATGCTTTCCCCAAAATAAATACTTTAAAAAAAAAGGAGTTTTTTGTGAAGGCCACCCCATGGCTTATGGCATCTCATGGGCCAGAGCCGTGTTAAGCGGCCAAGTCCAGGTGCAAAAGAGGCTGGGAAATGTAGTTTTTAAAGCTGATGTTTTTAAAGCCTCCTTCCAACACCCCCATTAAAGTTGATATTCTATTAGTAACAAAGAAGGGAGACTGTCTGTGGGGTAGGCTTTCAGTAGACTTCATCACTTCAAAAAAATCTTAAAACAAAACGGATAAAAAAAATGTTTTTGGGGCGCCTGCGTGGCTCGGTCGGTTAAGCATCTGACTTTGGCTCAGGTCATGATCTCACAGTTTGTGAGTTCGAGCTCTGCATCAGGCTCTGTGCTGACAGCCCCGAGCCTGGAACCTGCTTTGAGTTCTGTGTCTCCCATAACCCTAACTCCATAGCTTTTTTTTTTTTTTTTTAAGTTTACTTATTTATTTTGAGAGAGAGAGAGGTGGGGGAGGGGCAGAGAGAGAGAGAAGGGAGACAATCCCGAGCAGGCTCCACGCTGTCAGCTCAGAGATCCACATAGGGTTCGAACTCACCAACTGTGAGATCGTGACCTGAGCCGAAAGCAAGAGTTGGATGCTTAACTGAGTGAGCCACCCAGGAGCCCCAGTAACTCAATAGCCTTTATAAACGACTTTTATTTATAACCAATTACCATGTAGTAAAATAATGGCCATGCATATTATTAAATATGTATAGCAACAAAGGAAGCGAGTTAGCAAAGCATTAGTGCTTGTGTTTGTGGGCATGTTCTCCGTGAGGGCAAAGCAGCATTCTTACCACATGATCTCCTGCACGCTTCCCCTGGGGGTAAATGAATTAGGTGCCACTTTGTCCATCAGCAGCTCAGTCTCCTCCTATTAGAATCCGAGGCTGAGCAAGGATACTCCTGAGAACTGGCTAAAGAGCTTCAGTAGGAGTTTCTTAAACCTGAAACACACCGTCTAGGGCAAGTTCAACTTCATTAGTGATTTGAAGAGAGATTTATTGAGCTAAAGGGAAGCCCTCTCTGAACAGAGTGTGTCTGTCTTGATTTAAGTAACTCGAACAGCCACGGCATTGAGCGGTGGTTAGGTTCAGGTCTGAAACAATTTCTTTGTGAGTCCGCCATTATTAGCGGTGGGAAAAAGAAAGGGGGTGAAGGATCGGGCTGAGAGGTGAGGCTGGGGGTGGGCAGAGGGGCCAGACGTGCTGGGACTGATGTGCCCATTAACAGTTGAGTTTTAGCCTGTGGCTCAGGGGTCGTAAACTCCTTCAGGGCCAGACAGTACCATGGGTACGGGAGGCTGGCCAGGGGAAGGAGAAAGATAAGGGAGCAAATCTGTCCCCATGGTGACATGGGCTCTGGCCAATTGCTTCCATGGGAGACAGCAGACCCAGTACTGCTAGCCGGTTAGATCTTTCAGGAAAAGCCCAATATCTGAATGTTTATATTAAATCAGATTTGATAGCATCGGGTCACATTTCATAATGCTGGGGCAAGTGTGGACCGAATGTGGCCACAGTGGGCAACTTTGCTTTAGGGGCAATATGGTCTCAGCAGGGTTGTCTGAGCAGAGAAGCAACACAGATACTTCTCTTCCTCTCTCTCTCCATTAGCCATGGGGAGAACGTTCCAGAATGCAGAGGAGGGTACTACAAAGACAGGGGCAGGGAGGGATCCACTGAAGGCAGGAGAGTCAGACAATATGCTCTAGTCACAGCCAGAATGTGATTTGGTGAGTGTTGGGATCAATGCAAATGGCAGTGAGGGTAGAGGGGTAGGCTAAATTCTGGAACAATTTCTCAGGCCCAGCATCAGAGCATTTAGTGACTGAGTGGATAAGGGACAAGCCCCAGATAGGAAAGGGGGGAGTTGAGGAACAGAGTGATTTTGTTTGAAGCAGAAGTTGCAGTCTGGCATTTTGGCAGAAGAATATGCCCCAGAGGTATGTTCTGTGGGGCATGCAGGATTAAAATTTCCTTTATATTAATGTCCAGTTCTTGGGGCTCCTGAGTGGCTCAGTTGGCTGAGCATTCGACTCGATTTCGGCTCAGGTCATGATCCCACAGTTGGTGAGATCAAGCCCCACGTCAGGCTCTGCGCTAACAGTGCAGAACCTGCTTGGGATTCTCTGTCTCTCCCTCTGCCTCTTCCCCACTTGCACTCTCTTTCCCTCTCTCAAAATAAATAAGCTTTAAAAAAAAAACACGAACATTTACATACAAATCTAGATTTCTGACTCCCTTTGAAAAAAATCTGAGAGTATTAGACATAGATTCCAATAACGCAACAACAGCCGGCACTGGGCAGGGGTTGGGGCTGGTGGGGGGCACGGCGTGGGCTCCCCTGGTGCTAATTTTACCCACCTGGCTCCTCTAAGTATCTGAGTCTGTGACCCCTGAGGGAGCCGGTCGTGCAAACCATAGGAATATACGAGGTCAGCCCAGCAGAGCAAGAAGTGAAGTGTTCCAGGCCACAGGCACATTTCAGGACAGAGTAGGGAACACTGCAAAGGGCTTTAGAAACCATAGACCGGAAGGGTGAGGACGCACTGGGAAGGCGAAGTAAGGCAAGAAATAGAAGCTACATGTGAGTGCACAATGCTATGGAGGAGCCTGTGGCAGAAGGCTTGAAACAGGCTGTTGGTGAAAGGCGTGCTGCCATCTTGGATTGGTGATTGGTCAATGCCCAGTAGTGTTGAAAGGGAAAGGGGCACACCCAATGGCCTGGGGCTCTAATTCTCTGTATCTGCCACAGGAACCCCAAATTGTTGCACAAGTGCAAGGAGAGAGAGACAGGGTGGAATGTTCTTCGTTTCCTTGTTGTTTGTTATAGAACCAGAAGCAACCTCAATGTCCATCAGCACAGTTACAGGTAAATAAACCACAGTCCGTGGTACCTCTGAGGTTGGGGATAAGTGCTTAAAAGGAATTTTCCATCACCTTTAAGCTGTTAGTTATTTTAACCAGACAAATGCGTTTCTGTATCAGTCATGCCATTAAAAGGTAATTGAGAGCACAGGACAATGTGTGTGGCGTTTTGCAAGGACCGTCTCTGTAGAGCAGAAGGAGTGGAGAGGAGATCACAATGTCTTGAGGAGTAAACAGGAGGTAAAGGGACAGAAACTGAAGCTGGGAGAATGAGGGAAAGAGGACTAGAAGGCTACAGAAAGACTCAGGTCAGGGAAAGAAGCAAGGGAAAGTTCTTTGTTGGTTCACTTTAAAAAATTTTTTTTGATGCTTTTGTTTATTTTTGAGAGAGAGAAAGGGACAGAGCGCCATCAGGGGAGGGGCACAGAGAGAGGGAGACACAGAATCCGAAGCGGGCTCCAGGCTCTGAGCCGTCAGCACAGAGCCCGATGCGGAACTCGAACCCATGCACCTCGAGATCATGACCTGAGGCGAAGTCGGATGCCTAACCGACTGAGCCACCCAGGCACCCCTTTGTTGGTTCACTTTTAATGGGGGTGACCGAAAAGCCCAATAAAAGGACATTTTGACTTCTCCTGACAGGGCATTACCACTACAGTAGAGCATGGGGTTTACTCCTGACCCAAGCTCACACCTAGAATTTAGTTCCTGACTCTTCTGATGTAGAAAAGTCTAGAAGAATTTTGATGGGAAATTAAAATGGTTTTATTGGTGGGATAGGACCACAATACCTGTATGAAGACGAAATATTCATTTGGGGGCAGTGTTGTTTTTTTTTTTTTTGTTTTTTTTTTTTTTTTTTTTTTTTTTTTAATTTTTTTAATTTATTTTTGGGACAGAGAGAGACAGAGCATGAACGGGGGAGGGTCAGAGAGAGAGGGAGACACAGAATCGGAAACAGGCTCCAGGCTCTGAGCCATCAGCCCAGAGCCTGACGCGGGGCTCGAACTCACGGACCGCGAGATCGTGACCTGGCTGAAGTTGGACGCTTAACCGACTGCGCCACCCAGGCGCCCCAATGTGTTGTTTAAAATAGAACACAGAGGAACATCCATTTGATTAAATGTTAGAATAATGAGTGGGGCAGATTAAAAATCAGGGTTTCCAGGTTTTCAAATTTTAAAACAGAGTGAAATGCTAGTAATACAACGTTTGACTTTTCAAATGCATGCTGCAAAACTTCCTGTGTGGTGGAGTCTAGTTGCACTCACAAAAATGAGGAGAGGCGTAAGGAGAAAAGGAAGGAAAGCATTCAATTGTCAACGATGCTTTGCTCTGGGTGATGGAGAAGTTGGTGACTTTACTTTTCCTGCATTTCTGTTGATGGGACAGTTTTCTATTGAAAACATTGCTGCTTTCATCATTCCCCAAAGGAACTGTTTTTAAAACTGTAGTTTGAAAATCATTTATGAGGGAAGACAGCCAAGGAAGGATTCCTGTTTGGCAAGGAATCAGGCAGGCTGGCCCTCAGCAGCCTTTTGGAGACTTTTTTTCCCCCCTTTTACCCAAATGTCAAATGTCAGGCTTCCACGCAGTGTGACAGAACCTAAAACGATCAACTTCCCCAATGCCGGGCGACAAATGTCAACTCCTCCCCGCTCCCAACCAAAGGCCTGTTGTGTGTTCTTAACCCTCAAAGAGAAAACACAGAACTCAGTGGGCTGGGATATGAGCTGGCAAGAGAGGGCTGACCCTGAACGAGTTATGTGACATATAAAGAGAAGAAGGTCGCTCCTCGCCCTCCTCCTGAAGCCCCTCCTTTCCCCCAACATGGCAGGAAGCAACGCAGCCTCATGATTAAGCCTGTGAACTCTGCCTTCGAACACACCCGTATGGAATCCCTGCTCTCGCTGAACAGCTCTGGGGCTTCTGGTAAATTCTGTGACTTCTTTGCACTTCCGTTTTCTCCTGTGTAGAGAGGAGATGAAGAGTCCCCTCTTCACTGGGTTCCTTTGAAGACGAACTGAAATAATAAAGTGCATGGAACCTCCATGTAGTGATGGTTGAGTCAGTGGTTTTATTCTCAGGGTGATCTGATTTTATTTTCTTCTCATGCCACCTTAGGGCCATAATTTTGGGGGATGGAAAAAGAAAGGGCAGTTTGGGGAGAAAGATATGCTTTTTAGTCCTCAGGTTTTTCTGTGAGAATAAAGCCTCCAAATGCTAGGCCGCCATCCATTTGGAGCCAATGAGCAAATTTGTTGAGCACTCTTCCCTTCCAGGCAGTGTGCTTAAACCCCCTTTCAAGTGTGTGACTAGGTGTCCCATAGATTATCTAATCCTGTCGTGTTTTATTCACCTAAGTCCTGAAAACAGCCACTTCTTGTCCCTTCTTCAGCAACCATACTGATTGAAGCTGACCTCTTCTCTCCAGAAGCAATGGCAATGGCCTTCTACTTGGCCTTCACATTCATTCTTCCTGTTTCCAGTGAACTCTGGAAGCAACCAAAATAGGAGAAGAACCAATCTGGAGAGGATAGCCTTATGTGTAGACCCAGGGGCTTTGGAGACAAAGCTGCTTTGTGCCCTCATAGCTGCCTGGCCCCAGAGACCCCATGGAGGACCACCAGGCTTACAGTCACCCATCATCGCTCTGGGGAACACCAGTGACTGTCTCTGCCCTACTAGGTAAGTGCCTCTCACTCACATCGAGAGTTGTGATTCACCTTTCCCCTGTTTTCCCATCACCAGGAGGGAAACATTTGTCATCCAACACGCCATCAGATGTTGGGGTTGCTGCTTCAGGAAACATGTGCATATCTGAAAATCTTTCTCTGCAGCTCTTTAAAGCCAACCTTTGAGTTAACAAGAGGTCTGATGAGATTTTTCCTTACGTATACCCACCAGGGGTGACTTCGTTGTTGAGTTGGTTGCTATTATTTGACAAAGGCATCAGACTATTCCTATCTTCCTTCTATTGATCTGTGGTAGGGGAATAGTGGATGTGAAAACAACTTTTTTTTTTTTTGAAAGGGTGAAAGCAATCCTTCCAAACGATCATAGGTTCACCCCATGATTTTGTCATCTCGTGGAGTTCGTTTTATTACAAGCTAAACTTACGGGAGGAATCCCATTTTGGCTTCATCTTTTTGCGACTCCTTTCTTGGCTAAGTTAAAGGTTTAGTTTAGAATGTTCAATTTGGTATCTTATGATTGTCTTACAAAATTTTACAAAAAAGGCAAAATGCTACAGAGAGAGCTGTTCACTATGGTGATGTCTGAAGAGTGGGGCCTGTAAATCATTTCTCTTTTGCTCTACGGCAGCACAGAGAAATGGCTTATCCAGGGCTTGTACATGTCTGAGGGGTTGAGATATCCATGATTATAATCATGCAGCTTCTGAAAAAAACTCAGGGGAATGTATATGACATAATTATAATCATAATCTTATATAAGAAATTAGGTACCCAAAGCATAAAACAAAATAGCTTGCATGGAATTGGACAGTCAGGCAATTAGTATGCATATATTGATTACCTGTTATATGCCAGGCACTTTCAAACCAGGGACATAATCAATACAAAAAAAATATTTGAAGGTACCACATACACATAAGATTGAGTCAGGGAGATGGGATTATGGTAGACTCTTTTACTTTTATTCTCTCCTAACATTTAAAAAAATGTTATGGTTTCATAATTTAAAAAAAGGGAAAGAAATATTTGAAACAGCATACTGATAAAAGTTGCAAATGCTAATTTTGTGAACTTCATCCCAAGCACTGCTCTTGAGCAGACTCTGAATACTATCTGATTTACCTCTGTAATGATGGTATTATCCATAACATCACTCCCATGTTATAGTGGAGAAATTATTTTATATCAAGCCCAATGACTTAGAGCTCGTTCAAGGGAGAACTGAGGTCCAGAACGTTGTCAACTGCTACTCCAAACATAACACACAAGGGTACATAACACAATTATGCGTGGGATTTCCTACAGTATTTCCTTGATACTTGGCTTTTGGAGCGGATGCCTCCTCAGCTATCTTGGAGTGTTCTCTGCTTTTCTTGTTTATCACTTTCCCAGACCCAAACTCACAGTTGATCCTCAATCAGCAGATGAATAAACCAATTGCACTTTGATAAGAGAGGCCAGGAACTGGGTTGTCTGCTTCATTTCTCAGAAGTGTCTGTCAACCCTGTGGGATTTTTATGGAGTTTTTGCTGTATGCCTACTATTGCAAACTGAAACACATGATGCCAACTCAACTCATAAGACAAGCAAACACATAAACTGGGAAGACGGTGATAAAAACAGGAAATAACTTCACCCTGGGAATATTCCAGAAACCAAGTTTGAATAATTGCTTCATGTTCAGTTGGACACAGGTTCACTCCCAGTTTGACTCACACATGTAAATACTCCTGACTACCTTATGACTGTTAAACACACACACACACACACACACACACACACACACCCTTATCTTTTCAAAATGCTAACTGTGCAGCATGAATCAGTCAGTCTGAACTTCAGAGCACTGGGTCCTTCATCATCAACCTTGACTCCTCTCTTTGTCATCCTCACATCCAATCTATCAGCAAACCCTGCCCTGCCACCCACTTTCTAAATTTGAGACCTGTTCTGTCAGTTTGAGTAAATGTTTCATGTGCACATGAAAAAGAATATATATTCTGCAGTTACCAGTTGCTTTGTTCAGTAAATGTCAGGTCAAGTGTGTTAAATAAAGTTGGTCAAAATTTTTCTATTCCTCTTGATTTATTTCTGTTGGTTTGCCCATTATTTACTGACAGAGGAATATTAAAGCCTACCATTATGAATGTGGATTTATCTATTTCTCCTTTTAGATCTGATTGCTTCTGCCTTATACATATAGAGGCTATATTAGAAAATGTTTCTAGATTTAGCATTGTTCTATCTTTCAATGGTACTGACCCTTTTTGTTATTATAAAATACCCTCTGTACCTATTATATTGCTTCTTACCTTAAAATTGACTTCATCTGGTACTAGAGTAACTAATCAGCTTTCTTTTGATTAGTGTATGCAATATATTTTCTCATCCTTTATTTTCATCCTGTCTGTATACTCATATTTAAGGTTTGTCTCTTGCAAGCAGAAAATAGTAGGTTTTTAAAATATTTAGTATGATAATCTCTCTTTTCATTTGAGTATTTAGTCCATTTACATTTAATGTAATAATTAATGCATTACTAACATAATACTAACACATTACTAGCTGTTTCAATTAGTTCCACCTGTTGTGAGTTCCATTTTCTTTCCTGTATTATGAACTTTTACATTAATGACATCTTTTTTAGGTCATTCTCCTATTAGCTTGTTATTTCCATATTTTGCATTACTGCTGCTATACATTTTATTTCTACATATATTTTAAACCCCACAAGACATTATTATTATCTTTTAATGCAGTCAATATTCATTTAGATTTAACAACACATTTATTCTTCTGTTGCTCTTCATTCTCTCCTAAAATTTTAGTCGTCCTTATGAGATTATTTTCTTTTTGCCTAAAGGACTTTCCTTAGTCTTTCTTTTAGTTAAAGTCCACCGGCAATGTAGCCACTCAGTTTTTGTTTGTCTGAAAATACACTTATTTCATCTTAAATTTTGATGGATATTTTTACTGGATGTAGAATTATAGGTTGGTAGTTATTTTCTTTCAGGTCTTAATTTTTTTTCTTTTTGGTAATGTTTATTTTTGAGAGAGAGAGAGAGAGAGAGAGAGAGAGAGACAGTGCATGAGTGGGGGAGGGGCAGAGAGAGAGGGAGACACGGAATCTGAAGCAGGCTCCAGGCTCTGAGCTGTCAGCACAGAGCCCGACATGGGGTTTGAACCCACAAACTGTGAGATCATGACCTGAGCCAAAGTTGGTGGCCCAACCAACTGAGCTACCCAGGCGCCCCTCAGGTCTTAATTTTTTAAAGGGTTTTGTCTTTGGACTTCCATCAGTCCTTCTAAAAAAGCAACTGCCCATCTCCTTGCTGTTTTCTATCGAAGTGGAGCACTGTGTCTCTCTTTTAGGATAACTTCATATCAATTTTCTTGTCTAGCTTTTGTTTGTTCCATTAGGTGAGATGGTCTGCAACTAGCTATCTGGACAGTTTCCCAGAGAGGAGTTTTACATATTAAATGCCTTTGGTTTTCCTTAGATGATGTTGGAGCTAGCGGCTGGAGGTTGAGGGAATGACAGAAGATCAGAGGGAGAGAGAGGTTAAGATAGACAGAGTAACTTTACTTAAGAGGAGTGGACCCCAGAAGATTAGCAGATGTCTGCGACTATAGGAAAGATATAGGGGACAGAATGGCAATTTATGAAAATAAATGGCCCTAGAATCTGAGAGACTATGATGGCCAATATTACATTTTATTTCTCTTTATTATGTTGTACTTCCCTGAAGTAATGGAGATTCAGAGAGGTTAATCAACATGCGTAATCTCAGATAGCTAGTACGCCTCTTGAGATTTGAACCCATGCCGGTAGGCTCTAGAGCCCACACTTTCAATTGTTTGAATGTTTATTTTTGAGAGAGAGAGAGACAGAGTATGAGCAGGGGAGGGGCCAAGAGAGACAGAGACACAGAATCTGAAGCCAGCTCCAGGCGCCGAGCTCTCAGCACAGAGCCCGACACGGGGCTTGAACTCATGAGCTGTGAGATCATGACCTGAGCCGAAGTCGGAAGGTCAACCAACTGAGCCCCACCCAGGCATCCCCAGAGCCAACACTTTTAACTTCTAAGCTACAAGACCAGAGCCTTCTAAAGTTATCTGATTATAAACCAAAGTGAGAAATACCTCATGAATCGATATGCACATATTCATAATCAAAACTTTCACTAATCAATATTATCCATATTATGTGTAATACATCATGAAATATTCTATTCTATTCTATTCTATTCTAGTCCTATTCCATTCTGTTCGGTTCCATTCTATTTCATCCCATCCCATTCTATTTGCTGGGTCAACATAAATGGGTGGGTCCCCCATTTCAGATAAAAATCACTGCTGAAGACAATGACTTACCTTAAGGATTAGTAAAATACACAGCTCTGATTTGCTGGGGAAAGTTCTGAAAGCAAAAAAGCCACTTATCTTGTTGTTCAGAGATTTTAACAACAGAACAGCTTTGGGTCACCCCCTTCAGATTCTCTGGTAGGCAGCCTCCAATAGGCATGTTAACTTTCTACTGGCACTGAGCAAGTGAGGACATTATTTTGCTTGTTTGGGAACCCATTTTAGTTCTCTCTACACAGCACAAGGGCTGACGAGGTCACTCGGTAAATGTTTGCTGCCTGAGTCAAGTAAAGGGTCATCTCAGAGTTTTTCTCCTCTATTCTCTTTTTAGCCCTGAGTAAAGAGAGCTATGCCATCTCACTCTGGGTCAGAGTCAACAGTAAAAGAATCTCCTAGAATGGTCACTTTCCCAAAGTTGCCGTTTTAGTCTGCTGTGGCACCGAGGGATTAAAGAAAAATTACCACCCCCCCTCCCTTTCCAGAATTTCCTGTCCTGTCTTGTGGTTGACTTAAAATATTTCAGCTCCCACCTCCCTCTTTCTCACCATTACTTCTTCATGGTTAAAGAGGTTATAAATTTGCAAAGGAAATGATTAAGCAAATCCAACGCTCTTGGCCCGGGACCTGATTTTTCAAGGCCCCAGTTTTGGAGAGCTGAAGAAATCTGTGTGATGAAGGGTTTGCACATGAGTTTTTAGCCTTAGTCAGGACTGGGGCATAGTTTCCTGTTTTTGTACCCTCAGAACTGCTAAGCTCCTGGTGAACAACCGGCCAGCGAAGATGGGGAGGGGGTGGGGGCTTCGGGGAGAGGGTTGGGAGTCCAGAGGGGAGGAGAGAGTTATTCCTCCGTCAGCTCTGGCAGAATTTTAGTGAAAGTGGAAAGATTTTTTTTTTAAGGCAATGAAAAAGAGACTAGAGGCAGATTCTAGACATTGAAGTTGAGGCTTTGAGTGGTAAAGAGGGGAAGAGACAAGTTTGAGCAGGGCTTTTAATGGGCTCCCAGATACTCAAAGAACAGTCGGATCTCAAAACGTTCCAATGAGCATGAGCGTTTATTCGACACGTATGCGCCAGGCACAGTGCTGGCTGCTTGGCGTGGAGTAGATCATTAAATCCACTTGGCATCTCTATTTGATGGATGTCAAAGGGAAGTTAGACAAGTTTAGTGAGGTGGCGTTACTGGGACCGTTCACAGACACGTTCATTTCTTTAGATACAGGGTGGGTGTGGGGCCCTAACCACTGTTGCTTTTCTCATTTTATTTTTTTCTTTCATAGCAGGGCTTGAGGTCGTGCTGGGCATTTGCCCGTTAATGCCTCTTTCCATGTTTCCCTTTGAACTGCATTTCCCAGGTTCCATTGCCAACTGGATTCTAGTTAAGCTCCAAGATATTTTTCCTCTGCCCTTCTGTCAGCCAAAAGGCAGTGCTCCCTGAGAGCCCCACTCCGGTCCCAGCTACCCTCAGGCAGCCTCTCCCACCCCTATGCGGTGCCCCGGTCCCCCCACCCCCGCCCAGGGTGTCCAGATTCTCAGATTCTCTTGCTTTGGTAGTATTGCCTCTTCCTTCTGTCTGTCTGGCCCCCATGGTATGGCGGCATTCTTCTTCTGTGTCTAATCTCTAGGTGGTCTCCTTGTCACGTGCTTCCTTTTTCAGCTCTGCCAGCCCCTATAAATTCCCCTCTATTGAACCACGTGGCAAGGGACCCTAAGCGAGATACAGATGTTTGTGCCTCAGACACCGGACCCTGAGACAAGAGCTTGGAGGCAGGTAGTTTATTTGGGAGGTGACCCCAGGAAGCACAAATGAGGGAGAGTATGTTCATGAGTGCGTCACTACTGTGAGCAGGTAGGATTCAGTTTTGCTGGGGACCCCGGGGGGACATTCAGCAGACACATCAAAAGTGTCCCTCGGAGAGATGGGGAAGCAGAGATAATTATCTGCTATCTCCCATCCCCCATTGCTTGAAAGCTGTCCCTCGGGGCATAAAATTTTAGGCATTTCCAGATTGCCCCGCAGGTGAGCTGAACAAGTTCCCCTAGCGCCTGGAGAAAGCCACCAAAAGGAAAAGCCAATCGTGGAGGGAATTCTGAAGTGGGCTGAAGAGAAATGAGGCGGACCATCCACCCTGTCTGCTACCATGGCAACCTAGCTACTATTATAAGAAGATACAGTCAAGGAAAGCCAAAGGCAGACTCAAGTCAAATTCTGGGGAATTTCTAGAATTCCCCAGAAATTCTACTTTACTTGAGAATGGGATGGCCATCAGGGAAAAGTCAGTGTTTTTCTTTTTCTTCTCTCCTCCTTCTTTTCTTTTTTCTTGGATGAGCCAGCCAGCCAACGCATTGCTACGATGGGGAGAGCCTGGCACACGGTTTAATCCTAAAGACTGGGTGGCCTTTGAGCCTGTGAGAGTGGAGCCACGTGTTCTACCTTGGGCAGATACCGTCTGTCTCCTCATCAATAATGCTCACTGAGCACTTATTATTTGCTGGGCACTCTACTTACAAGCTATCCACGTGTTGTCACACTTACTCTTCTCAGCAACTTTCTGAGTTAAGTACTACTCTTATTCCCATTCTACAGAGGAACAAATTAAGGCTCTGACATGTGCAATCACTTGCTCACAGTCTCCCAGCCTTGGGTCATAGGCGCGGATCATCTGCGTGGATCAGGGGCCAAATTCCAAACCCACATTTATGACACTTGGAAATGAGTATTTAAGCACTCTTGTAGGGACCAGCCCCATTTCGAGGTTTTATCTAGATGGGTATTTCTTCTGCTTTTTGAAGCGGCTTAAGAAGAAAATGATTACATTTTGTAACACTGAGTAGAGAGTTCGGGTCACGCAATGAATATTAGTCGGGTTGAGTTTATGTTAGATCCTACCTACCGCCAAAATACAGGTTGGATTCTGCCATGCTCCAGCTCCGATATTTTCTTCCCTATTTCTCAGGAGAAGTTTAAACTTCTTCCTCTGGGCTCCTTGCTTCATGACCTTGATGATCTGGTCTGTGCCTCCTCTCCAGCCCCCACTGTCTTATCTTTCCTCCCCATGGCCTCACTCTGGCCACACTGAGCTACTTGCCGTTGTCTCTGTAGACCCTAGGCTTCGGCACTTCCTGTTCTGCTGGGAACGCCTGGCCGACTCTTACTCATTCTTTGCGAATCAGCTCAACTATTACCACCTCAAATGGCCAACCTCCCTCCCCTGGAGTCTTGTAGCAGTGACTTCCTCTGAGCTCCACAACACCCTACGTTTACTTATCACACATTGTATTGTTATTGTCCTTTTGCCTGCCTGTCTCTCCCACAGACATGAAAACATGTCTTTGGGAGCTTAGGTTGGGTTTCAGCCTTGACTCTGACATGTGTGTCCTTGGGCAGCGTTGCGTCTCCCCTCTGAGCCTTAGTTTCCTCATCTGTAAAATGGGTAGGAAGCAAGGCAATTTATGTGGTGCAGGACATCTGGCATCTAGTAAGTCCAACGTTAGGTACGCATCTTCCGGGCTAATCTTTTTAAGTTGATGATCAGTGGCGTGGCAGCTCTACCTAGACCCGTGCTTTTCAAATTTCCCTGCGTCGGAACCACCTGGAGGACTTGCTAAAACACACAATGCTGGGCCCCACCCTGAGACTTTTTGATCCAGCGGGTCTGGAGTAGGGCTTGAGAATTCGCAGCTCTAATTCGTTCTCGGGTGCTGCTGATGCCGATTGTTAGGGGACCACGCTCTGAGAACCACTAGCCTAGGCAGCTGGGGAGGGTGGATGTCTGATTAAAGTGATCGAACACTTCGTGCTGAAATAAACTCATACCAGAGCGTAAGGCAACCCACCGCCCAATGGGTGTGGCCATAGGGTATCTATCAATTAATACATCCATTCAGCCAATATTTGTTGAGGATCCACTGCATCTAAGCATTATGCCAGACATTGACGACGGAGCCGTGAGTGAGACAGACATAAAGTCCCTGATGTTGATGAGTTCGGTCTAATGGCCCCGTTCTGGAGGGCAAGGCATCATAAATGCACATGTCCCATCAGTCGGAATTGAAGGGCATCCTCGGTCTGAGGAGTGGCTAACTTTAAAGATACTGATGTCAATAAGTGCCTGTTTATTGCATCACTGGAGTTGCCTCTAAGTATCTATTTCACCAGGGGCGCCTGGGTGGCTCAGTCGGTTGAGCGACTAACTTCAGCTCGGGTCACGATCTCACGGTTCGTGGGTTCGAGCCCGGCGTCGGGCTCTGTGCTGACAGCTCAGAGCCTGGAGCCCGCCTCGGATTCTGCGTCTCCCCCTCCCTCTGTTCCTCCCCTGCTCGTTCTCTGTCTCTCTCTGTCTCCCCAAAACAAATGAACGTTAAAAAAAATCTATTTCACCAAGATGATACATCAAAAATTGATTATGCTAATCCCAGAATCCCCTGGTCTGGAACTGCAGCCATCACTTGGCATTGATCTTAGGGTGAAGTCAACCCATGGAACATGGCAGAGCAGAGTCCAGAGAATCAGAGCTAGGCTATGATACAACATCGGAGAAATGAAATGATAAACATCCTTACTGCTATTATTATTATTAGCCAGTGGGAATGGGAGTTTTCTGCTACTTGGTGCTGGAAGTTCCCTATGACATAATAGCTCTCCTTTATTAGCTCTTTATTATGCACCAGCCGCCAGCTCCGCAAAACAGGCACTAAGACTGTCCCATTGTTTAGGGAGGAAACTGAGAAGTCAAGTCACTTGCCCGCTAGTTGCGTGTAGAGACGTGAGAGGTAAGGCTGTGTCGTGGGGCATGAAAAGCTGGTGAGGGTAATTTATATGCTTTGCAGTGACACCAACCTAAATGGTTTGCAATCACAATATCCTTTCTTAAGCCTCTTTCCAGACGAAGCTGACAAGAATGGAAAAACCAACCAACCAACTCTATCTCTGCCTGGCGGCCTGGGAATCACCCAAGGCAGTTGACTTGCCCAGGTTGGCCCTCTTATTCTAAACTTGACTGCTTTCTAGAAGTTCATCAACAAACACATTCTTAAGAGTTGTTTTGGCCCGACCTCCTTCCTCATTAGGGAGTCAGGGAAAAGAGCTTGGCTGGAGATGGTAGCACCCTATGTTCTAGAACTCCCCCATGTGGCCAGATTTAAACAACAGCATCCGTGAGTGAGAGCCCAACGGGAAAGCAATGAGCTCCTTCAGTGGCGACCATTGGCAGAAAAGCAGCTGGGGGCCATTTTGTCAAGAAGTACTCCTTTGGAGAAAAACAAAAAACAAAAAAGGCATACAGGTGCACGCCAGTGTCCTCATAATAAACTATAACAAAGGTGGCAATTAAGTTCCATTAGGGGCAGACAGCTTTAAATTAGATAATGTATTCAGAAAGCATTCTATAAACTGCGGAGTGTGAGAATGTGAAGCATTATTATTATTATCCTTATTTCTGCAAAATTGCCCGGATTGCTATGCCTGCCAAGGCCAGTTAAAGGGACAGGGGATAGAGAAGACCAAATGAGTAGCTCTCTGGGGAGAGGAGACAGAGGCAAAAGGGTTAAGCTCCCCAGAACACCAATGTATGCAAAGGGTTAGATCCCAACCGGTTTTCAGGCCAGCGCTAAGATCTGAATTACAAATTTACAGAATTTGCTGCTCAGTAATTTTTTTTTTCCTCCCCTAATGGAGCCTGTTAATTTCCAGTCGGCCACTTCGTGTTCACTGATGGCATGAGGAAGGTCTAGCATGCGGAGACGTATTTCTACTCCCCGCGCGGACCCCCTTTTAAGAAGGCTTCAAAAGGGACACGCAGAGGATGCTTAAAACCCACCCTTATCATTCTTGCCATTCTGCAAAGCGCATGCCCTGCGTCTGCGGCTTGGGTGAGTTAATAATTGAAATCATCTTCCTTTCCAAAATTGTCTTTAAAGTAGGAAGGCTAGCTGATTTACCTTTTTGTGGCTTAAGATCCACGTGGGACTATTTGGCCTAAGAAGTGGCGTTTGTCAGGTCCGGATTGTAGAAATCTGTTCCCTTCTGGGGATGGGGGGGGGGGGGCAGTCGGAGAAGGAGCCAGCGGGACACAGATTCCAGTCTCTTGGAGTCTGATTTAATGGGGCTCCATTGCCATTGCCTCTGGACTGTTTGCAAACAAGGACAGTCCGGCTCAAGCGTGTGCGTGTGCGTGCGCGTGTTGAAATCCTGGGTAGCTTGCTCCAAGAAAAGAGCAGGGGGAATGCAACAAAAACCGAAGAACTTAACTTTCTTTCTCTTTTCCCTCCGTTTTTGGCATTTCTTTAGGCAGGCCTCCCCTCCCCTAGATGATGAATTCGCGAGGGACCTCACGGGCTGCTGAGAACAAGCACGCTTTTGAATGAACTCTTTTACGGATATCAGTCCAAAAGTCACCATCAGCTGCAACTGAAAAGCAGAGTGGGTTTTGTTTTTGTTTTTGTTTGGTTTTTGTTTTTGTTTTTTCCCCCAGTGGCGGCCATTTCGGCTCAAAAGCTCAGTTCTTGGAAGGGCCACTTCCTCTTGACACTGGAGAAGACACACCTCCCTGTGCACCTAAAAATAAAAAGTAAATAAATAAATGAGTTTGTAAATTTTTAACGAGGTCCCTCCGGCCCCTCCTGCAGGCCATAATTCCCTTTCAGTTTCAGAGAGTGTGTTTCGAGTCTCGACGTGCACAGCTCTGCCTTCCAAGTGGCCCTTCTGGGCTCCGCAGTTTGAGGAACTTGGGTCCCTCAAGGCTCTTTGAGACCTGAGAGCCTTCTCCTGAGCTCATCTGGGGAGTCTCTGCTCTTTTTCACAGGAGTTCAGCGGGAGGCATGGAAATTAGTATTGTCTGTAAATGCACCAGGAATGAGCTCCCAACTAAAAAACAAAACAAAATACACCACACCACACACACACACACACACACACACATACACAGCAAACCCTCAAAACCCAAAAATGGGGTTTTAACGCGCTTCTGAAGCTACTACTAGATTTCAAATCTCCCAAATAAGTCATTTTCCGAGTCTACTCTGGCTTCAGTTTTCTTGCCTTTTAAAAATGACAATAACAAAAAAACCAAAGCAATTTCATTAAAAGATTGCTCTCTTTTTTTGGCCAGGACGATATGAAACTGTTACAGAAAGTGTTGGGTTTGCAGAGAGGTTCTCAGCAAAGAACTCATTTAAGATTTTTTTTTAAATCCGGGGAGGTGGGGGGGATGGGAGGAGGGCTCCTTCTGCATTAGTGACTCAGCCCTGCCTGGGGGCATTTCTCATCAGGGCAAAAAGCCCCTGTGCCCAGCGAGGTGAAACTTGCAAATGAAACTGTCACCTTTCTCAATGGACGACTATGGCCCAGAGCTCACCAAAGGTCACACTAGGCGCCCCCCCTGGCGTTTGGGGACAAAGGAATAAACAGCTGCCTGGCCCTGTGTTCTATGATGATGTTGGTGGAGGAAAGTCACCCAGCCAGTAAGGGCTTCCCCAAAGGACTTTTTCCCCGATTTGCGATTTGCGCCAAGTTAAGCATTCAGACAGGAGGCGGCATGAGGTCATTCTCAACCGGGTGAGTCACAGACACTGATCTCCAGGTTGGAGCAGCAGATCCGAAGAGGCTAAAGGGAAAGCTGCAAGGAAAAGACCTCTGATCTTTATTTGAAACCTAGCAATGGGCATCCATGCTGACAGCTAGCTGGCCACAGCAGCAGCCGACGCCACGCCCTCCCCCCATCTGCTTTTTTAGAGATACCATTTTTTTCCTGAATGCATTTTCCAAGTGCCTTGTTTTTTTTTTCTGTTTTTTTTTTGGCCAAAGCAATGGTTTTATTTTCCTAATGTAAGACTTGTCAGAAGAGCATATTCAATGTTTACTTCAGATCAACGCGTGACGGCTTTGCACAAGCCAGCGCGTACGTGCGAATCTGTGTTTGCTACACGTGCCTGTTTGTATGTGTGATTATGAATATGTTCATGAATTTATTCCTGTATGTAATATAGAAGTATGAATGCGTGCATGCATTTGTGCATTTCTGCATGTAAAGCATGTTTATATGTATGGACGTGTCCCTACGTGGGAATGAACACATATCTGAATATCATGTGCATATCTGTAATGGACTCTGCCCAGCCCCTCTCCTCTAGCTGTTATGGGATCCCAGCTTCTCAGCTTAGTGGGAGCACCGGGCCTGTCCCACCGCTTCCCAGGGTGGCCCGTGATTCATCAACAAGGGTACAAAGGCTGACCCCATTGGCTCAAGATAGAACCCAACTGCAGTGTGCAATTCTGGCTCCAGAGCCCCCTGAGGGATCAGGATGGAACTCAACTCCAGCTGAGACCAATCCTTGCTCAGCTCCCTCCCCTGCCCTGTTCACTTCCTCTCCCTCCCCCCTCCTGGTCCTCCCTGGACCAGAAGCATGTCACATGCTTCTGAGTCCCTATCTCAGGCTCTACTCCAGGCAGCCTGGCCTAAGGCAGGACTTTTATGTAAGTGGGAGTGTGTGCATGCAAATATATGTGTGTACACATTTGCATGTGTACGTGCCCATATACAAGGGGAAAAATCTAGGAGCATCTGCGAAGGAAAACAAAATGGAGGAAGAGCACTGATTTCATGCTGTGGAAGATGAAGGTGTCTCAGAGAGGACAAGAGACCTGCTTTAAAAGTTGAAAATTAAAAGATGCTTTAGATGTAAATGTATTTTTTTTATTAAATCAGAAAAAGAAAGGTACAGTATACATGATATCAATCAATCATATGCTACTTTGAATTACATTTTAATAGACTCATGGTCCTATTTACTCCTCTGTACACGTATTAAAAAAAAAAAACCTCGGGTATTTGAATAATCTTCTGGAAATTTTTTATTAACTGGGGTTATGGGGAGGGTTTTATCGGAGCACATCCTGAAACATTAGGAAATTACAGACAGACTTTGAGATAAGTGTCAGACAGAACAGATGAAGGAAGTCCCTCAGCCATCTGAGAAGCATTAATAATGTAAGATGCGGAGACCAAATCTTTGCTAGTACAGGACGCAGGATTAAAACGGAGACCTCGGTGCCCCCTTGTGTCGCAAAGTAAACTTGCAACTTCATTTATTTTGTGCCTTTTTTTTTTTTTTTTTTTTCCCCCTGAAGTCGTAATCCTTGCCCTCATCACTGAGCACAGCCGTCTTCCCAAATCATTTCAAACCCTCTGCGGTCAATCTTTTCCCCCTCATCAATAACTTTCAAGGACCCTATTCGAAAAGCGACTCGTATTCATTCCTTTTCCATTCCCCACACATTCCATTTCAGGAAATTGGCAACCTCCCGGCACAGAGCCCATGTTGTCCCTCCTCCAAATGTGAACTTAACCGGATTTTTGTCTCTCCTCTTGGAGCTCAGAAGAGGAGCCTGCACGTACTACAGAACTTAATTCCCTCCGCAACTTACTCACCACTGCCACGTTTCGTAACTTCGCCAGGATGCATTCCTCCGCCCCCTCCGCTCTCTGCTTGGCAACCTTCAACTCTTCTGACCTAACCGGTTAACCTGCTAAACCATCTTTACGGTCATTTACCGGAAAAGATTGGACCCGAGACGTAAATAATACACCTCAATATACAACAGCTCAGGCTTAATTTGTAGGCAGAATTTCATTTGATGGCCACGAGAAGAAGACTATGTACATGGAGTGGGCTGGGGGAGGAAACGGAGTAGGGAGAAGACATCTTGGTGCAGGACAACTTGGTGGGAACTGTAGTAATTTGTTTACTTGGTTTTACCAGCTGGTCCGATGGATACAGGGTCTGTCTGCACTTGAGCGTCCAACATCCGCTTTGGTCCCTGGAGAAAAATAGAAAGAAGTTGCACCCTAATGAAAGGCTGAACCATCAAGGGCAACGACTGCCGTCTCTTTAGCGCTTACTCTGTGCCAGGTGTTGAGTTAAACAAATGCACTTTTTTCATGAGTCGTGGATAAAAGAATGGCCACCAGTCAGATGTTGCAGCGCAATGCCCAGTTATAGTCTCTCTAGCATTGCGAAATCTTGGAGAAATTACTTAACTCTTTTTTTTCATTTAGTTATTTGAGTAATCTCTGTACCCAGTGGGGCTCGAGTTCACCACCTCGAGATCAAGAGTTGTGTTCTCTCCCGCCTAAGCCAGACAGGCTCCCCTTATCTACCTCTGTAAACTCAGCTTCTCCATCTTTAAAATGGGGACAATACAATGTCTCAGAGGGTTGCTCCAAGGTAAAGTGAGTTCATACCTGTGAGGTACTTAGAACACTACCTGCGCTGTGAAGAACGCTTCACAGTTGTGTCTTGCTTTAGTTACCCCGTCCGATCACTTGTGAAACACGTTGCCCTGCCTAACTTTTTATGAAACATAATCACCGTCTGAAATGATTTTATTATCTATACCCTGATATCTGTCTCCTCCACCTGAATGGAATAAACTCTGAGTCAAGTATCATTATTACTATTGCTATTATTATTATGTTACCTTTTCTGCCCAGTATAATGTATATACAATAAAATCAACCTTTTTGTGTACAGTTCTGTGAGCCTTGACCAACCCAAATAGTCATGTCACGACCACCAAAATCAAGATATAGCGTAGTGCAACCACTCCCAGATCCCCTTTGGGTCTCTTTGGAGTCAACCCCTGGCCCCAACCCCCAGACCCCAGCAACCACTGATCTGTCTCCATCCCTAGAATTTTGCTTTTCCAGGACATCATATCAACAGAATCAGAGTACATAGCCTTTGAGTCCAGATTCTGTCATACAGCATAATGGATTTGCGATTCATCCATGTTGCTGCATATATAAGGGGTATTTTATTGTTGGTCCTGTTTTACAGTATATGTAGTATAGGCTAATGATAGTGTAATATAGGATAGTATATATATTTCAGTAAGGTGTGTATATGTGTGTGTGTGTGTATATACATTTATATGAGATAGTGTGATATAGCAAAGTATATATAGTTGTATAGTACAGTGTAATATAGTATAGTATAATAAATACTATAAATAATAGTATAATAAAGTATATATAGTATAGTATATATACATAGTACAAGCTAGTATTATGTAATATAGGATGGCATAATATAGGATGGTGTATATTGTAGAGTATGCATATAATGAAATCTAGTGTATTAAATGTAGCATGGCATATTATAGTATAGCATAGTACAAATAGTATAGTATATATTATATAATACAGATGATATATATATAGGGTAATATAATACAATAAATATAGTATGGTATAGTGTATGTAGCACAGTGTAGTATGCAATAGCATATATACTACAGTATAGTATAATATTGGGTAGAATAGTATAATATGCTATTATAAAGCATATTTATATATGTATATAGCCTAGTATATGTATATAGCCTAGTAATACACATAGTATCATGTCGTATAATGTAGTATAGTAGAGCATACACAGTCTAGGATAAGATAGTACAACACACAGTGTAGGACAATAGTGTAATGGTATCGTGAATATAGCATGGCTTAGTAATATAGCATGGCTTACTAATATAGCATGGCTTAGTACAGTACAACACATAGGATGTACACAGGGTGCGTATATGGTGCGTATACAGTACAACGTACTGCGGCATATGTTGCATAGTGTAATGCAGAGTAGTACAGTGGAAAGCATGTTCTGTAGAGAATGCAATGTAGTGCAGTTTACCGCTGGCATCAGATCGCTGGGTTTTGAAGTCCAGATCGGCCACTTCCTGGCTGCTTGACTTTGGTCAAGTTGCCTTAACCCCGTGCACCTCAATTTTACCAGCGGAGCTTTGCAGGGAGGCCGTGCAGAGGAGA
This sequence comes from Panthera uncia, assembly GCF_023721935.1. Taxonomy (NCBI): domain Eukaryota; kingdom Metazoa; phylum Chordata; class Mammalia; order Carnivora; family Felidae; genus Panthera; species Panthera uncia. The sequence goes on along the minus strand of NW_026057578.1, from coordinate 8,357,999 downwards.
TGTGAGCGTATGCGAAGTGCTGTTGCACAGTAGGTGCTCTAAAAGAGTTACTGTGATTGCTTTTTGTTGGATTCGTTCATTCACGGGACAGCACGTATGGATCACCTACTCTCTGCAATACGTCGTGTCCGTCTGGGAAGACGAAGAGGAGAGGCCAACACGGAGTAGTGAAAGTTGGGACTCAAAGCTCGAGGACGGCTCCGTCCCTCTCAGGTTCCTGACCTCTGATCAATCCCTTGTCTGTGAGCCTGTTGTCTCATTCGTGAGGTCACCCTGGTCCTCCCAGCATCCTCTGGAGCTGACCCCATCATCACTGTCATTATCAACTCAAAGGAGAGAGCTCAGTGAGCTCAAGTCACTCGTTTTCCACCAGGAAGTGGTGGACCCGAGCTCTGTGTCCCGTGTGCCCGAGTCCTGAGCTCGTGTCCTGCACTCTAGGTGGCTCCCAGCCAGGCCGTCTGCTTTGCACCGTGAACACCTAAGTCACAAAGTTGCTGGACACTTGGTGGCCTCTCACTCACCTGCATCTTTACAGCCTAGGGAGGGGCTGACTGAAGAAGAATCATAATAATCATCGTAAGAATAAAAATCGCTGTTCCCCCCTGACAAATTACAACATCCCAGGGATGGTTCTAAGGTTGCCATATCTGATCTCATTTCATTCGGGCTAACTCTGTGACCGAATCGGCCCATTGATAAGGGACCTGAAACTCAGGAAGGCGACTTGTCCAAGGTCACGTGGCCACTGAGTGGTAGAGCTGGGTGCAAATCCAGGGACGAGCTTCTCGAGGGCTGGACTTAGGCTGGCCCTGGGGAAAATGATCCCTTCTGTCCCCACGTCACCCAGCATGCCCTCCGTTGTGCTGCTGTCTGTCCTGGTTCACACAGGCCTCCCCCCTGACACTCAGCCTTAGCCTCCAGAGGTCCTATTCCTTCAGGTACTGAGGGTCTTTTTAAATTTTTTTATTAGATTTTTTTTAAGTTTATTTATTTTGAGAGAGAGAGAGAGCACGTGCAGAGGAGGGACAGAGAGAGAGGGAGACAGAGAATCCCAAGCGGGGCCCGTGCTGTCAGTGCAGAGCCTGGTGTGGGGCTCAAACTCATGAACTGTGAGATCATGACCGGAGCCAAAATCAAGAGTCAGATGCTTAACCACCTGAGCCCCCCGGGCGCCCCAGTGCTGAGGGTCTTGATGGGCTGAGTCTATCAAACTCAGCTCGCTAAGTGGCTGTCTTGAGCTGAACTTGGCTTGTAAATGGGTTATGACAAACAGATTTTCTTCTTTAGGTTTTAAGTTAAATGCTGACATTTAGAGATTAATGCCTTGGAGCACCTGGGTGGCTCGGTCGGTGGCCCGTCTGACTTTGGCTCAGGTCATGATCTCCTGGTTTGTGAGTCTGAGCCCCACGTCGGACTCTCTGCTCTCAGCACAGAGCCCACTTCAGATCCTCTGTCCGCCCCCCCCTGCCCTTCCCCAACTAGTGTTCTCTCTCGCTCAAAAACTAAGTAAAAAACATTAAAAAAAATAAAAATGAAATGTTTCACATTACCATCCGCACTTTTGTTCTTCTCTCTTGAAAAGCGAGAAGACCTGCCATATTGGACCCATAAACCTGCAAGGTGATAAATGACTGGGACCGAGGGGCGGTGCCCCCTTTTAGATGGGGCACCTGCTTTTCCAGTTGCCACAGACCCCTCCCAGGTCTCTTCGCTCACATATGTTCTCCCTCTGGCCGCCTCAGGCATGGACTTTGGCGATCAGAGCCCCTGGAGGCCACCTTTGTCCTGCCTGGTGTATCAGGACGGTACTTCACGGTTTACAACCAGCCGAACCAAATCCACTGCCACCGGGTCCCTCTCAGCAGCCCGGTGAGGGGGGGCAGTGATTAGTAGCCAGTCTTACAGATGTGCAAACCGGCTCCAAGTTAAGCCAGGGCCAGCTTATGTAGCAGCGGACTGGCCACCTGGACTGGGAATCCGGACCTCAGATCACCTGTCGTCCAGGCTCCATCCCGTGCACCACTGCTCTTTCCAAGCCCTGGGCGGAGTAACGGAGCTAATTGTCACAAGCCTCAGTTCAGCCTGTGCCCAGGGGAGACGGGCAACGATGACAGGTAGGGGCCTCTGGGGAACAAAGAGCGGGCCTTGCCTTCTTTCCAATCCCCACTGCCTCCTCTGTAAGACGTGCAGATGGGACGGCACAGAATCTTCTAGCACTACATAAAGGTGTCTCAGGGGCTCCCACAGGGGGAGAGATGGGGGGGGCCACCAGCTAGGGGGTTCTTGGGCAAGACGGCGTGGGGAGCCCACTCCCCCTGCAATCGGGGCTCCGTGTTGGTCAAGTAGATGTGTTTCTATGTCCACACGTATGTGTGTATACACCCACATGCACACGCACGCACACGCGTGAAGGTTCTCAGTTGCTTTGTGAACGAAGTCCCTCTGCTCAAAAACCAAACGCTTGCAAACAGCTGCACCTGCCGAGTTCTAAAGGCTTCCTTCCAGTTCTTTTCAGACGTCGCATGAACTGCTCAGGAGGCTGCTCCCTGTTAGAATTCAGGCAGCATGCTGGAGGAGGGGGAAGGAAGGAGCCGAGCAGAGACCACCTCGCTGGGAGGGCACAGAGCGAGCAGGGATTGGCTGGCGGTGAACTTGGGGAACTGACTGGGGCAGATGGTCTTGGGGAGGGAGAGAGAGAGGTGGCAGTGAACGGAGGGAGAAGGGAATGCAGGGAAAGGAGTCCTGGCGGGGGGTTTAAGGTGAGAGCCATGTGGGCTGATGTCCCCCCTTTGCTGGGGGTTAAGCTCCAGTCCACACGGAAGGTCCCATAAAACTTGCCAGGGAGATGAGAGCGTCTACTACAGAACTCCTGCTTCGTGCCAGGTGCTGGATCCAGTAGGGTGTGTGCATGTGTGTGTGTGCGTCTGCGTGTGTATTTATGTTTATTTATTTATTTTGAGAGAGACAGAGTACACGAGCGGGGGAGGGCCAGAGACAGAGGGAGAGAGAGGATCCCAAGCAGGCTCCACACAGTCAGCACAGAGCCCAACGCGGGGCTCAAACCCACCAACTGTGAGACCATGACCTGAGCGGAGATCGAGAGTGGGACTGACTGAGCCACCCAGGCGCCCCCCGTAGGGCATATATGCATTTGATTCTGATGGGAACCCTCAAATGGTAGCTGTAATCATCACCTCAGTTTTGCTTAAGGGACACCGGAGGCTCTGAGGGGTTACGTGATTAGCCCAAGGTCACACAGCCAGGTAGGAAGTGGTAGGTCTAGGACTCGAGTAAGTGAAGCTGCCTGTCTTCACGGCACAGACTCCTCGGCACCGTTCTGTCCTTTCTACTGTCCTACGTGGCACCATTGGCACTTTGGGCTGGATGCCTCTTTGTCATGGAGGGCTGTTCTGTGCACTATGGGACATTTAGCAAGGTCCCTGGTCTCTACCCACAACATCCCAATAGCACTGACTCCTAGTTGTGACGAGCAAATCGGTCTCTGACGTTGCCCAGCGTCCCCCACAAATAAAATCACTGATTCAGAACCATTGGATGAGAGCCATCCTGTCACGTCCAGGGGTGCCATGGGTAAGGGGATATGCAGAGAACACCCCCATGAGCCTCCGACCAAAACAAAGAAAAAAGAAAGAAAAGAAACCCCCCCAAAAAACCAACCAAAACCAACAAGAAAGACTGGGCCCGTGAGCTCAGAACCTTTCTAGAACAACACCCTCCCCATGCCCTATGCCGCCCTGTGCGCTGTGGTTTGGCAGGGAATGGTTCAACCAGAACTTTGGGTAGTAGTTGTTTGGAAATGTCTAGAAAAGTGCAATTAGGGTTTACACTCCTCTCCAAGGAGCGAGAGCTGAGAATGGAGACAAATTTTCCAGCAAAACCACCCAAAGCACGATCAATCTTTTAGACACCCCCTCCTTTGGTGGTTGGTCTCCTTCACCTCTTAAGAACTGGAGAAGAGCTTTTCACTGGAGACTTGGGGGTGACGGAGGGACTCTGGGCCAGGCTTCCCTTTTCCAAACAGCCCCAGAGCTTGACTTCGGGCATTGCCTCACATTGAGGTTCTATACACACACTGAGTGAGACCAGATGGAAATGTGATGGCATTTATCTTAAGACTTTAAACTTGGGGCCCGAGACGCTGCATTTCTAACAGGCTTCCCACAGATGATATTTGGAGACCAAAGCTGGGCCCAGGGGAACCATCAGACTCTCCAGCCTCCATCTGTCGGAAGTCATCAATACCAACAGATATTCAGGAACCAGGGCAATCAGGAGCGATCAGTTGGTCTCGGGCACATCCTAGACCATGTCCCTACCCCCAGCTCTATCACGACATGAAGGTTACCCCAGTGAACCCCGGCCCCACGGCTACTCTCAATGTTATTTCTGTGCCCTCCTCTATGGGCTCCAGCCACATTCCCGCGGGGTCTAGGTATGACTCCGCATGTGGCTTCTGCGAATGGATGCTTGATTACCGCGCTTATCATTCGATTAACAACCTTTAGACTCTCCTTGTTTGCCAGGACTTATATAATAAAACATTTACCGGCGTCGTATTTCACTTCATCTACGCCTTCATCCGTTCAACAAACACTTACGGGGTGTCTACTATGCTCTACCCACCACGCTGCAGAGGACAGCACGTCTGCCCGTGACAGTATGGCCACTGCCCTCCCAAGGCTAACAGTCTCGGGCAGGAGACGGAGAAGAACCGAATAGACACAAATAACCCAAAGGTTAATCGATTATTGAATGTCTGGCCTCTGCTCACCCCTGTGTAGGCCTCTCTGGAAGGAAGGGGCTAATTTTTGGTCGCCTGTGGATCCCCAACACCCAAGATCGGGCTCACAGCAGTTTCCTGGTTTAAACACTTCGGGTCTCCCTTTGGCCACAGACCAACCCTGGTGCTCCTTATCACCACCCGTGCCTGCCTCCTATGCTCTCTTCCAGCAGACTGAACTTCACTTCCGTGCTGTCTCTCCAGCACCCCCACGCACCTGCTGTTCCATAGGCAGGAACGCACTGTGCCTTCAGACCTCCCCTTGCCTCCTCCTGCACAGGCTAATTTGAGGCCCCACCTTAGAGCTCATCTCTTCTGAGAAGCCTTCCCTGATACTCCTTTCAACCCCAAGGCAGGGCCACATCCTCATGCTCAGGTTCCCTTCACCTCCTGGCTCTCCCTGCACTCAGTACCCCCACCCCCATCAATCCACACCCTGCAGGTGGGTGATGTCTGTGTCCACCTTGCTCTGCATGCCTAGCACAGTACCTGGAACATAGAAGGTGCTCCGTCAGTATTTGTGGGACCAATGTCCAAGCCAGTCCCTCCCTGAAGGCGGGCACCACACTTCCGGCCCAAGATCCCAGAAAGAAGAGTCGCACAATCCACCTACCAGGCCCTTAAAGAAGCCGCCGAGGGACTGTCGCCGCTTCTCCGGTCTCTTCTGGGACTTGTCCCCGTTCTGCAGTGAGTTCACCTCCACCACGGCCGGCTCCACACACTGGGCGGGCTCTTTGGCGTCCTGCTTGTTGTTCTTCTGCTTGTTCCCCTCAGCCGCCACCTTCTTGTCTTTGGAGGAACCCTCCTTGCCCTTCTGGCCCGCCCCTGCCGGCTCCGGCTCCGGGGGCGTGATGACCTTCTCCGCGGAGTCCGATGTCTACAGCAAGTTCAAACAAAACGCATATTTAGTAGCTGCAAGACAAGTCTCCATAGCAGGTGAATAAACGTGTCAAAACGGAGGTGTTCAAGTGTTGGAGGGTGTCTACGTTTTCATGCATCCTGGACGAGATGGGGGAAAAAATGTGCGAATCCTCATTATGGTTCAAGGTCACAGTAGGGGATGTTTATTTGTTTATCTAATAATTCACTCACTAATTTATGCTTTCCCAGCCAGTATTCTTTCCTCCCTCTCCTGGGACTACAACTTGCGTTTTCCTTGGGGAACCAGGATTCCCTTTCCTCTCTTTCATGTCAGACAAACTTATTCCACCCTTGTGGCTGGGGCCTGGCGATATCAGAGCCTTGCACGTGATTGGGCTGCTGTGATTGGTTCAGAGTGGCTGAACACACATTAGAAACTGAGCCAATCGCAGAGCTTTGCTAAATCAATCAAGAGAGAGGTCTGCCCTCTTTCCATTGGGTTTGAAGGTGTAGCTTCCAAGACCAGCACCATCTCTAGGGAAAAAAATCTGCTTGAAAAGGAAGCCAATAGGAAAGCAGAGTTGAGAGATGGAGAGAGAGAGAGAGAGAGAGAGAGAGAGAGAGAGAGAGGAAGAGTCTATAAGCTGATGGTATCACATATGTCCCTGGATCTAGCTGTTCCTGAAGCCCTTTTGAGCTTAAGCCAGCGTTGAGAGCGTTTCTTCCACTTACAACTCTTTTCTGGGTGATGCCTATTCTTTTCTTCCTGATTACGTCTATCGTGGTTTCTGGTGTGAAAGTGTGCTTTCACTTATAAAACAGTGGTGAAAGAAGAGGAGTGTTTTATTTTTAGTTTTGAATGTACAGCTTTCATGCTACAGAGAAATTTTTGCAATCCTGCTTGGTTCCTTATAATTCCAAGGGAGGAAGTTGTAAAATCCGAAATTCTAGCAAATGTTAGGTAAATTACAGATAACAAAATATCTGTGAAGTAGAAGCCTTTTTCCCATCGTTGGGGGCCACACAGATAAAATAAAAACATGCCAGAGGCCTGGGGTAAGAATAATCACATGGAGACTTTACACCCCCATTGGGAAAGCGACATAAGAACTATTTTTCTAGCGTAAGAAAAACACCAGTTCGAGCAACGCCGGCTTTGATGTTGGGGAGAAAACTGGAGTTGGAGGGGATTGTGGCGACTTATCACATGCCCTGTTTAAAGGGGCAATGGCTGTTCCGACCCAGCCAGATGCTCTACAGGATTGCGGCCCTAGTGCTGTGAAATCTTCTATTTTTCACATGGAAACTTGAAAAGGAATTGTTTTAAGGCCCTTTAAGGGCCTTCAAAAGCTTTAAGGCCCTGGGAATGTAAACTGGTGCAGCCACTCTGGAAAACAGAATGGGGGGGGTCCTCAAAAAATTAAAAATAGAACTACCCTACGACCCAGCAATTGCACTACTAGGCATTTATCCTCGGGATACAGGGGTGCTGTTTCCAAGGGACACATGAACCCCCATGTTTATAGCAGCACCATCAACAGTAGCCAAAGTACGGAAAGAGCCCAAATATCCATCGATGGGTGAATGGACAAAGACGATGTGGGATATATATATAATGGAGTATTACTCGGCCATCAGAAAGAAGGAAATCTTGCCATTGGCAACTATGTGGATGGAACTGGAGGGTATTATGCTAAGTGAAATTATCAGAGAAAGACAAAAATCATATGACTTCACTCATATGAGGACTTCAAGGTACAAAACAGATGAACCTAAGGGAAGGGAAACAAAAATACTATAAAAGCAGGGAGGGGGACAAAACATAAGAGACTCATAAATATGGAGAACCAACAGAGGGTTCCTGGAGGGGGTGTGGGAGGGGGTATGGGCTCAATGGGTCAGGGGCACTGAGGAATCTACTCCTGAAATCATTGTTGCACTACATGCTAACTAACTTGGATGTAAATTTTAAAAATAAATAAATTATTTAAAAGAAGTTTTAAAGCCCTGCTCACAGAAAACCACAGCCCCAGCACCCCCGGGGGCCGCATGGGACACACAGAATACACACTCACAACTTACGATTTGTAAAAGTTACATATTGTCCCCCAGTTAAAAAGTTCTCGGACAAAGTTCCCCCTCAGTATCAAGTGTAGCCCTGAGAAATAAGCAAGAAGAGAGAAGGTTGCCCCGTCCCCAAAGGCTCCGTAGGTCGCAGCCCCGTGGAGGGCAGGATTCCTTGGAGAAAGGAAACACCCAGGGCATCCCAAAGATGCTGAGCGATTCCGTCAGACCCCACGGGCCAAAGTTGTAGCAAAAGTCAAGACACAGATGTCCAAGGGCAACAAAGCCCCGAGAGCAGGTACCCTTGCACAAGGAGACAGAAACGCCCACCGTGATGCTCTTCAGAAAGGCCACAAGCCACTTGCACACCGCGTTGACAGTTTTTGTCGTATAGAAGATTTAAGATCCACTTATTGGCTAAGGGCTTAGCGTCTGCAGCCGAAAGCACACGGTGGGCTCTGGGTCCCTTCACACCCTTGCTGGGTGACCTGGAATGAATTGTTGGGTCTCTCAGCTTCCTCATCTGTGGGGCAGTCACAGAAGACATCGTACCTCATGGTGGCCTCATCGTACCTCATGGTGCGTACCCAGGCCGACTGAGAAGAGTCCGTCATCCCAACCCAACGTTGTCCACGGTGATCCTTCCTGACAGATTCTTTCCGTGTGGGTCCGAGAGCCGGGGGGCAGACAAGGGACTCGGCAAATGTTTGTTGAATGGAGTGTCCCTGGGCCTCCCCAACCTCATCTCTAATCCCTTTTTCCTCTGTTCCTTCTGCTCTGACCACATGGTCTCCTCTTCTTCCGTGAACAAGCTTATTCTCAAAACGGGGGCCTCACATTTGCTGTAATTCCTGCTCAGGACGTTTGCAGGGCTTGACGTGACAGCCACTTCTTTCCCGTCAAGTCTCAGCTTAGATGTCACCTCCCTGGGGCAGTGGCCCCTGTTTAGACAATCTACCCCTCTCTTACAAAACACGGCTGTGTTTCCTTCATGCTTGCATTAATCTTGGGGGTTTCTTGGCTCACTTGAGAACGTTCCATCTGCCTCCCTCTGCTGGAAGGGGAGCTCTGGAGAACAGCACTCTTCTGTCCTCCATGGCTTTATCCCCAGCACCTCGTCTGACACACAGTAAGTCTCCACCAAAAAGGGTTGAATGGATGGCCGGCAACTTGCCTTCCAGATGTTTCTACACTATTTCCCTCGGCAAATCATCGCGGGGTGGGGAGTGAGAAGTGGCCGCACGTCAATAGCTTTCACGGGACATTGATTTTTTTCAGGAGGGGCGCTTTCAGTGGATCAGGTCCATTTACCGCATAATTACGCCACTGCTATTAGGGCTTAAATGTTCTTTTTAATGGCTTAGACACTAACTCCTGGAAATAACAGATGGCTGGTTCCTTATATTCAGAGTAAGCTAAGAATCTAAACTGTGCGATGATTGCTTCATCATTAAATGTAGATGATTTAAAATCTTTGCTTGGGATTTGACTCTGTCTCAGGATTTACCACACAAATTATTCTCATCTGAGTCATCTTGAGTGTATCCTCTTGTAGAACTGAGTGACACTGGCTGGTAGTTGGGGGACAAGGTCATGGGAACATCCCGTTTGATTCAGACCCTGAGGCACACCTCAACTGGGAGTTGCCTTGGGCTCCTTTTCCTAGAATCATCACCCGAGACTTTTCGTAACTCTGAGAGGACAATTCTGAAGGGAACAGAGAATGTCTCTTCCCATCCCCCAAATTAAACAAAGCATTTATCATTCTCTCAAGGATCACACATCCGTCTCCTCAAGTCTGCATCCAAGATGATCGGCAAAACTGTTTCACGTTCACATTCTAGACAAAAATGTACAATTATGTTTAAAACTTTCATATGGAATAAAGTACATGTATTGTGTTTCCAAGATAGTTAACTCGAGGAGTGTTGGGTTCCCAGTGAGGTCCGGACCCAGTGGGTCCAGAGAACACGTTTGGGGACAAGCACAGCAGGAAGTTGAAAAAGAAAAACAGAAATAATTTGAATGCAGCAAAAAGCAGTATATTCCCTGTTGGAATATATAGGATAATCCAAGTATTATGGTCATGGAAATATAATGAATGGTAGTCGCTGCTGTCCATTTGTGTGTGTGATAAGAACAAATACTGTAGGGTGGTAATTTCTTATCAGCCGCATAATAAGTTAACAGTAACAAAACAATAGCAACTGCTATGGCTCCCCAGACTGAAGCCCTAACCCCCAGTGTGAAAGTATTTGGAGTAAGAAAGTAATTAAGGTTAACTGGGGTCAGAAGGATGGGGCCCTGATCAATAGGATTAGTGTCCCTATAAAAGCCACCATGTGAGGACATAGTGAGAAGGCGGCTGTCAGAAAGCCAGGAAGGAGCTCTCCTCACCAGGAACCAAACCATTGCTGGCATCCTGATCTTGGATTTTCCAGTCTCCAAAACTGTGAGAAAACAAATTTCCGTTGTTAAACCACTCCATCTATGACAGTTGGTATGGCAGCCCGTGCTGATTCGCACGGCCACTAACATTCATCGCGTCCTCCGCGCTGACTCATCTAAGTATGACAGTGCCGTGAGGCAGCGCTTTTCCTAGCTCTGTGATATAGGTGAGGAAACTGAGGCACGGAGACATTGGGTAATTTGTTTTCAGTCACACAGGTAAAAGATAGCAAAGCCAGGGTTCAAACGCAGGCAATCTGAGCCAGCAGCTCTGCTCTTAACCAGTTCTCTGTGTTGCAAAAATTAGTTGAAGAATACTTGTTGAGATTTTCGTGGAGGTGTGTTTTTAAGTGAAGAAAGAGTGCAGGTTATAAAATAGGGTATGGAGCATGAGATGACCCCATTTAAAGAAATGAATATGTGGAGTTATCAACATGTCTTAGCTGTGTTTCTCTAGAGTGGAGAAAATAATGGAAAAAACCACACGATCCCATGTTTCTTCACTCGTTTTTCAAAGAAATAGCTCCTACTATATGCCAGGCACCACGCAGTGCGATGGAAAATTAGAAGAGGCCCCTCCCTTGCTCCAGACACAGAAAGAAAGGGGTAGAGGAGACGGATAACGAGTAGACAGATGACTTACTACAACGTGTCATAAATTCCACGAAGTAAAAGAACAAGACACAACAATGATGGGTGGAAATAGGACATCTCTTTGAGGAGGGGACATTCAGGCCAAGACTTGAAGGATGGGAAGGGGTTTGCTCTGTGGAGAAGAGGTGGAAAAGTAAGTGTTAAATAAGAAATAGCTGAAAACTCGAGCCTGTTCGTGCATGTGTCTGTAGAGCCCAAGACAGTGCCTCACGTACAGCAAGCGCTCAACCTAGAGTCGGTAAATGAGCCGCCTTGTGGTTGAGAATTGCATTGGGAACTAGGCTAGAAAGAAGTAAGAGCATGCAGGCTAACCCCACCACCGAACAGAGTTGACAGGTCACTTACTTGACAGCTGGAGTCTTTCCCATTTATTTCTTCTGAGTGGGTGATCCCTTCATCCCCTTTCACTGACTAAAATAACAAACAGACAACGGCCTTTCAGCTACTACAAGCACAGCAACATGGACAAGGCAAGGGGAGTTCTGGAATGGCTGACCTCGGTCATTCATGATTGAGATGCAGCGTCAACTTCTGCAGTTGGAAGACCAACTAGACCAACTGAGATGCGTGATTTCCATGTGGCTTCCAACCAGAGTCCGATTACAGTCGAGTGTTGGCTTCCCCAAATCACAACAACAACGTAAGTCTTAAACCCTGGGGTTAGGGAATTCTGGGATAAATAAATGATGATCAGCGTGCTAATGTTGGAACCAGGAGATGGCTGAATGTATTGAATGAATGAACAATTAAACCATTGGTAGGCTTTTCTTGGTAACACATAGGTGGTGATGTTTCCTTGTGTTTTTTCCTCTAGCAGAGACATGGGGCATGTGGAACACCCTCTTTTCCATTTTAGTGACCCCTGTGGCCTGTGGCATCAGTGACAGAGCTGGACAGGCTGAATTCATAGGTTTGGCTCCTTAAAACTGACTCTCGGCGAAAGGCTCTAAAAGCACGTTCCTGGGACCACAGCTTTCAGCATCACTTGGGAGTTTGTTAGACGTACCAATTCTTGAGAACCACTCCAGATCTACAGAGTCAGAAACTCTCAGGGCTGGGGCAGAGCCACCTGTACTTGACAAGCCCTTCAGGTGAGACACGTCTCAGTGTGAGCATCACTGCTTTCAGCTAACTGGTATAGACAAACGCCGACCAATACTGGGGACTGCAGGTTCAACTATGGACTCGGTGATGCTCTGTGCCCGATGCCCGATGCCCGATAAAGCACCTAAGAAATCCGGTAATGAACTGCTCCGCTCTTATCAACAATTTTGACTCAGGTTTCATTCCCACATTAAACCACTAAGTCATCGCTAATCATCTCCTCCTCCCCTGCTGGAGGGAGGGGGTGTAGGAAACAGGTTAAGCAATGGGGGCAAACAGGAAGACTTCAGATCCCACTGTTAACTATCTTAGCTGTTCTGCCAGCAGATGGCAAGGATCCATAACACCTGCATCAGAGAACAGTTAACAACATCAAAGGCACTCAAATAATTTTTTGATCGATTAATATTATATGCCTCTGTCATCTGGGGTACGGTAGTCCTATTAGTAAAGATAATAAAAATTGTTATTTATGAAAGCTAACTTTTCCTGGAGTGCTTACTAAGGGTTAGGCGCTCCAGTGAAGCAGTAACCCACACTGGTTCATTTATTCATCATGCAGAGCCTCAAGACAGAGGAATAGTGTTCTTTTCCTCGTTTTATAGTCAAGAAAATGGAAGCTCAGAGAAACTAGCATGGGTCATGGAACTAGCATGTTAGGGAGTCAGGATGTGACTCCGGGCAATCACTCTATTCCACCCTCTTAACTGCCTCCCCTATAAGGCAGGAGATACCATTCAATGAGCCCATATGTATCGAGCGTCCACTATGAAGCTCCCCAATTTAGAAAAATGGCAGGAGCTTGGATAAGATGCGGGTTGACGAATCTCCAATAGGGAGGTTTGTGGGACGTGCCCACTCTCAGAGGTCAATCATGCTCATCTTTAAATATTACTTGGTACTGCTCTGATTCAGTAGTCCCACTAGGACCGTCAGTGGTTTCACACAGAATGGGAATTTCCAGGTCCTTTCCTACCTCAGAAACAACCTTTACAGAGCTTGGCATAGCATAGAACCTTGATGCAAGCTTTTTAATTGGTTAGGAATGGGAGCGATCTTTCTTCAGCCTGAACCCCTGGGATCTGGAAGTTCCAGATACTTTTCTTAGGGACATTACCTCATGGGCTTCACCAAGGTGTTCAACCCAAAGGCAAAGAAAGATCTGTTTGTCCTCTACATAAACTTTAGATCCTTGTAGATGGAAAGTGGGTTTTTTTTCTTCCTCTTGAGTCTTTTCCATTGCTCTACAAGGGCCAGTTTTGCTTGAGAACATGTAGAAAAAGAAATGGAGTCTCTTGCTTACAGTTTCTCTCCCTATAAACAGTTCAGTCAGCCTCCTCGCCCCCTCCAAAGGTTTTACCGCTTTGGGATTTCCTTTGCCTCCAGAATTCAGGCCGTCATTAGGAGCCCTTCCTGCCCAAACACGTTCCCTGGCATCCTTTGAAATATGGAGTCACAAATTCATTAGTTGGTCAGGTAATTCTGAATGGCAAAAACAGGCAGCCAAACACACAAAGTGGCTTTTTAAGCTAAACCTGAATGGACACTGGGAGGCACAGCCCTGGTGCCACCTTTCCTCCCTGAGAGAGACTCGTAACTTCTCTTCAGTGGCTTCAATTTGGTATCTGGTAGGTCCCCTGCCAGCTTAAGGTTTTGATCTGTTTTCTTTCCATCCCTTTCCTTGCTAACCTTTGGAGGAGAAATTGGATTGAATCAGGAAGCTTTCTTGGCAGCGGTGGGTCTAGGCAAGCGTCCTGAAAACAGCCCCTTAGGCTGCCAGGGAGATCATGGCAAAGAAGTTCAGTTTCTTAAAAAAAAAAAAAAAGAAGGGAATACCTCAAGCTTTTCTATGGTTTTTCTGTTTTCTCTCATTTTGAGGCAGATAAAGCTGTATTAATCAAAGGTGACCGTATGGTGAGTTTAGACTAAGGGTCTTATTCGGTCCATTTGAGGTACTTTCAATAACAGCAGTTAAGAACAATTTCCTTCCTCCCTCCTTCCCTTCCTTCATTTTCTTTCTATCCCTCTTCTTTCCTCTTTGCTGAGTCCTCTTTCAGAGACCAATTCAAATAGTTCACTTTGGGCTTTGTAGTCCAAAGACCATAACCACAGACGCTCATTTTCTCCAGCTGTCAAAAATAGAGCTACTGTTGAAAGGAACCCCACATTTTTTCAGGGACTATCTATCTAATACTTTAAAGAACAGTTTGAAGACCACCAAGTAATTTCAGATATTTTCTAGTTCAGTACCGAGCAACTTTCTTCCAGAGCTTTATTTTTATTCATGAGAGCCAAAGTACAGCACCTTAGGGCATCCAGCCTGCGGTGTTGAGATGGAATCTGGTTGTGACATCCAAGCTTTGCATAGTAATAAAGTCATTTTTATTTCTTTCACCGTGTCACACATTCCTATAGCTTGATACTCTAAGGAACATTTGAGGCATCTCCAACATATATTACTTAGTCAAAATTCTAGTGGAAATGTTTGGTGGTCACTTCACATTTTTTTTGAAAGGAACACAAGTGTATTTTGATGGATCTCTAATCCTACTGAAGTTGAGATTTAAAAGAATTGGGAAGATGGGGCGCCTGAGTGGCTTAGTTGATTAAGCGTCTGACTCTTGACTTCAGTTCAGGTCATGATCTCACCATTCATGAGTTCGAGCCCCGCATCGGCTTTTCACTGACAGTATGGAGCTTGGGCTTCTCTGTCTTCCTCTCTCTCTCTGCCCCTCCCCCATTCATGATTGATCTCTCTCTCTCGCAATCTCTCTCTCTCTCTCTCTCTCTCTCTCAAAAAAAAAAACAAAAAACAAATAAACATTAAAAAAAAAGAATTGGGCAGATATTTTAATTTAGTGTGAGTCTATCAGCAAGACTGTTTACTAGCTCTGCCTCATTGGAACAAATCTAAGGAACTACACCGGCTAGAAATATCCAGAATCAACAAAGGCTATGCGTCCCAACCTTTGTGTTTTATCAAGATGCTCACTTGAAACGGAATTGGACAATCAGACAAAATTACATGGCCAAGGTAAATTCTCATTCTAATGACAAATATATTCAGAAAACGTACATCCGAGCTTTATGCAAATCATGTATTAATTCTCCCCTCTCTTGCCTTGTTGTAATTTCAGATAAGCCCAGCACAGAAAGATGTTTCCCCAGGAAACACTACTAGGAGAATCACAAAAACGGGGTGATGGTTGTTCTACCTCCTTTTACTCTCACAGAAAATCACTTTCCAGGAGCACAGGAAGCCGCCATAACATGAGTATAAGAGTAAGCTTTAGAATGAACAAAAACCTGAGTTTGAATTCTGGCTCTGCCATTTACCGGCTCTGTGACCCTGACCAGATCACACTCTGAGTCCTCACGCCCTTCTGAGCACAGAGGGGCAGGAATGTGTTGCACAGAGTTTTTACATTAATGAATGAGATAACGCAAGCAATGTGCTAGCATAGTGCCGGCCATGCTGCCTGCACGTGATACATAAACAGCAGCCATTCTTATTAATTATTATTATTAACTGAGAGTGCCCAATGGCCACAGAATCCCCTTTAAGGGTAGGAAGGAATGCCAGCTGCTGTGGAGACAGGAATTGCCCACACAAATGCTACTTTCAGAAACCTTTTCTTGAAGAGAAACTCCGTGTTCATAGTTCAATACTCAGGGAAGAATCTGAGATCAAGAACTTTAGCTAGGAGACTGCTGTTTTTGGTTTTTGTTTTTGTTTTTGTTTTGTTTTACAATTACCATCACAAACCATCCCCTTTTTCCTCCAGAGGGTACATTTCAACAGGCTTTACTAGATTTATAGATTGAATGTAAGCCACAAAAGACCATTATTGCATGGCTGTCTCCCCCTTCAGTCTTACATTTGCCCAATATTAAGGCTCATAGTCTTAATACAAAGACTTCTTACAAAACTAATGGTCTAAAGAAAGAGACAGGAGGAGGATTAAATGAAACAGCGTGTGATAATGGTTTGGAGGAGGAAAAGCACTTTTCCAGGACAGGGTGTTATTAATATTGACAAATTATAAATCTCTATCTCTGTATTTCTATCCACCACCTTTATGGTTTCATCTGCCTATGAGGTTTGCGGGCGCATGAATATAATTCTCCACCCACTCACTTTATAAAAATACATTGTCACTTCAAATACCCAATCTCTTGACATACAGTTGAATTAATACATATAAGGATCTTGTCCTATGTAGGGCACGACAGATGTCTTAGCTATTTCTTGCAAGTATTTTGAAAATCTGTAGGAGCCCATTGGATTTTTGTGAAGTGGCATATATCTACGTGTGTCAAATGCAGTGCAAGGACTTTATGTGACTCTGTTTATTTTCCCTGAAGTATACTTATTTGAAAAATGATATTCTCTTCATTTCTATTTTTACGAGAGGTTAATTTCCGGAAAGAAAAACATCTCTTAGAAGTGAACTGGGCAATGCGCTTAGTTTAAAAGAAATATGCAACCATGAGTCACATTGCCATGGGGCAGCAAATCAGTTTGACACATTCACTTATTTGGCTCAAAAAATAAAAAATAAAGAGCTCAGTGATGAGTCGGATGTTGTCTCTATTTTCAAGTCCTTACAGCAGGGTTTGGTTTGGATTTACTGCATAAATCCGCACTTCAGATTAGTTTGGAAGTCATGAAACGTTAGCTAAAAGTGTTTCCTGAAAACGATTGCTGAAGCCAACAGCCAAGATTGCATGCTGTGGGGATAATAACACAGAGGCATAAAGGTAAGTGTACAAGGATGTTCATGCAGGTCCGCAAAGCACCTAGATCATGTGTGTGAGACACACGGTGTGTGCTCAGTGCGTATGGCCTAGGATTAAAATAAACACCCATTTTCCTTATTAGGCCTTATTCTCTATGAGGACAGGGGCCACATCTATTTATGGTCACTGTTGTATCCCGGTGTCTAGAATGTAGGGGGTACTCAACAATTATTTGCTGAATAAATACATAAATGAAGTCCCACAAGTGGGAAACAAATCAAATGTCCATCAAGAGAGCAATGGTTAATCTGAGTACGAGAAATCTAGACGATGGGATTCAGTGAAGTTGCTGTAAAGAACGAGGTGGCTTTACATTGGGGATGCAACCCCAAATACCCCCAGGGACAGGGACAGTGACATAAATGAGAGAGCTGGGCTGGGTGTGACAAGAGGAAGTGACGGGGATGTGGTGAGCTGGAAAGCCATGTCTTCTGTGTATTTGAATTATTCACAATGATAATATATTGTTATAAGGAAAACAAAGCAGACTGCAAGACAAAAATCATTAGGATATCTGGAATTTTTAGGAAGAATCCCCCAAATCATGGAAGGTTTGGAGTTCAAACATTAATAGAAGGGAAGAATGTTCAGGCTTCCAGACATAACTCTTTCTATGCACGGTAGATACTAAGAACAATGGACGTTATAAGACCTGATGCTATGAATCCACTGAGGGTTGCTGGGGAAAAATGTGTCTTCCTCTACTCCTATCCCTGTCCTAGGGAGAATTAATTAGAAAGGACTCTTTTGTTTCCAGTTTGTTCCCCTAACAGTTCAGAGGTACCCAGGTTGTATTGCTAGAAAATATCCCCGAGAAACCTCTAAAGGATAGCTCTGGAGGATGAATTTAAGTAATGTGAGACCTCATTAGAATTTAAGGATTTGTTTCGAACGGATGTAGTGAGTGGTTTAGATGTCTTTCATGCCTTATTTGGAATCTCTTGCATTTTCTTGTCTTTTAAGTAAAGAAGTCTCAGGTTGGTTATTTGGAAGAGAAAATCATGCTCTTTGCTATCAGGGAGGCGGGGGAGGGTATCTCTCAACTCCATCCAGAAATGGGAAAATTGGATCGCTCTCAATGTTATGATGAGCTATTTGGGGATCCCATTTGTAATGTAGATGGGTTGCCAGAAACAGGCCAAATGTTCTTTTCTTTCCTGACATAGCATAAAAATTGGTTGAAAAATCTCAGATCTTGATCCCCATTTTTAGTGCCAAATTGCAGAGTAAATGACGAGGAATGTACATGGAGTCCCAGCCATACAGGCTGATTGCTACTTACTGTATACTTCCTACCTCTGAGAATCCACTGATAAGAGAAAATGAATCCTGTCAACAATTTCCGGCAGGGTTCTCCTTAATATGCCTCAGCTCCCATTGGCATGGGTTTTGTGTTGTGCTGTGTGGTGCTGTGTTGTGCTGTGTTGTGTTGTGGACCAGAAAGAATTTCTTAACAGGCTGAGCCGGTGAAAACAGAGAGTTGCTTTCTCAAAGGATTAAACTCCCAAAGACTCCTGAAAATAACGGCACACTATAATGAAATTCTTGTTTTTCATTAAAAAAGAATTAAACCAATGACCTTTTACATGGGTTTTTGTTTTTTGTCTTCCAACCAAGTTGGGTTTTGTTGCATTATATTATTTAAGTTCTTGGATGTTTAGTTATTTCATGTACATGACACTTCATAGACACCAAAACACGTCTGCCCACATTCTTTCCATTTTATACAAGCTAAAAGCACGGAACAAGTTGTACGTGCTCGCTATTAGAAATTATGTTGCCACTTTATAACTGGAACTATTTATAAATCGGCTTTGTCCACATTTGTGTGACTCACATGTCACTTTCAGAATTTTTCTAACGTCAACATGTAACTTGGCCTATTTATTACCTGGTCCTCTAAACAATGCCTTATGTTCTTTATGTAAATATACGGATTTTCAAAGGAAACAGCATGTCATTACCATAATGAGAAAAATAATATCATTTGCCATACACAGAAGGAAACTTTAAAAATAAATTAAATTAAAAGTGAACAACAATACTGGCTTCCAGGTAGGTGCGATTGGCTACCACAGCTCAGGACCCAAGGCCAGCTCTGTCTTTGTTAAAGAGGGAGTTGGCAGGAGTCAAGGAAAGATTAAGGAATATTAGCAATAACCTGAGACTTTCTCTGTGATGGAGTCAGAGGGATGAAAGGGAATTTTCAGATTCCACTTATATCCCATCTACGCCACCCACAGTTGTGTCTCACCCCACCTACGATGCGGGTCCTTCGGTCTCGGAAGCTGATCTGGGTATTTCAGGTTTCCTGTGCTGGAAGCAGGTGGCTTACCATTTGTCTGAGAAACGCCATCAGGGAGGTTCTTGGTGGTCTGGGGTCGTCTCTTTTGAGTTTTACTTCTGTGGGTTCAGGTGTGGTATCTCCTTCCTCGTTGAGATCCACCGTTCGTAAGGCTGATTCTACTTCCTCGGACTTTACAACCTCTACTGGTGATTCACACACCACCTGGATTATTTTGCCAGGTAATAAGACAGTGAATAAAAAGACATTCCCCAAAAGAGGCTTTAGAAAGTGGGGTCCTGGTCACCCCTTCTTCACAGAGTAGCTACAGGTTTGAGCCAACGATCATTTCTACGCAGGCACATCTTCCAGAAGTAATGCTCATGTCATATAGTGGGCTTTCTTTTTCTTTTATATTTATTTATTTTGAGAGAGAGAGAGAGAGAGAGAGAGAGAAAGAGAGAGAGGGAATGCCAGCAGGGGAAGGACAGAGAGAGAGAAGGAGAGAGAGAATCAAGCAGGCTCCTCCTTGCTGATAGCACAGAGCCAGACTCGGGCTCGATCTCATGAACCATGAGATCATGGCCTGAGCCGAAATCAAGAGTCAGATGTTCAACGTACTGAGCCACCCAGGTGCCGCCATATAATGTGCTGTCAAACAGCCAACTTCTAAAAAAATGCCAAATCCACTGACTTGGGAGTAGCGAGATTCCTCCTGCCTGAGGTTCAAGGCTTCGACAGAAAGCCCCTCTTGGGGACTGCCGTCCATCACATGCTCAACGCCCCTCCCTTCCAGGAGGCCCGCCTCTTTGGTCTGCCATCAAGGTGACTTACACCTAGCCTGTGTAAAAATCAGGAGTGAATTGTTTCCTTAAGGGTCCACCCTCAGAGACGGTGACCGTGACATCTCCCATCACGTGCCCTACATTTACCTGCAACTGTGGAGAATTCGTCGTCTCTGCGGAAAGGATAGGATGAAAGCCACACTGGATTGAACAGACTGGGCTTCCTCCTAAACTTACTTCCCACCCCACCCCAGGGCCGGTCATTTGCCATTGTTTCTTTACTGAAATTCACACTTTCAGAAGAAAACCAAACTTGGCAAGAAAATTGGCCAAGTTCCTTACGGCCCCCAGAGAGGTACCTAGTGAACTCAGTGCCCCCTGGATGTCCATGGGGGACAAGGGATGGCCAGCAACGCGGGGTTTGGATGGAAGATCCCATTCACCTGCACTCTGATTCCAAATTCTGTTTTTTGCATCGCCTCACCCCATTTGTGCTGTGCCCCAGTCACATCTGGAACAGTTTCTGCTTTCGCACTGATCCCTGCAACAGATTTAATTGGCCCTGAGAGGGCTTCATAATTTCTTTTTTGGTTTCCTCGGGCAGGGGCTGGCAAGCTACTCCCAAATCCAGCCCAGAGACTATTTTAGTACGGCCCCGAGCTACAAATGGATTTTACATTTTTAAGGGGTTGTAAAATGCTTTTTTAAAAGATGAAAAAGTAGGCAACAGAGACCACATGTGGCCTGCAAAGTCTGCAGTATTTACTGCCTAGCCCTTTGCACAACACGCTTGCCTTCCCCTGCCTCACAGACAGTTGCTCTAGAGCCAAAGTTATCTGTGCATTTGTCTTTGCTGGTGCCAGGCGCCGTCCCTTCCTCGGAATCTTGTTCTTGCTGTCAGGGAGTTGGGGGGAGGCAACTTAGGTATTTCTAGAAACACAGCATGCCTGTGGAGAAATCATCTTCCTTCCGTTCATCCAGAATATACCATTGGTTTGCCCGTGACCCCAGGGATCCAGACTGAGAAAGACCCTGAATTTCTGCACTGTCAACCGAAGCAGGGAGGTGCCCGTTAACCAATCAGCATGAGGAACCAGCCTGAAATATAGCAACTGAATCACAGCCGTCTCTCCCCGCCTTCCATTTCATAACACATCAGCATGACTTCGAGCATCTTCCGTCTGTCGACAAAGATATGGGGAAGTCATCAATCGATCTGGGGAGTCATCAGCTCGAAAGTCTGAAGGACGCAAAGCAGGGGAGATCGGCATGGATTGACCATAAGAGAGCAAGGAGCTGCAGGGGCTGGGGTGAACACAAGCCAAGTTGTCCCATCTTAAGACATAGGAAGAATGAAAGCACTGGACAGCCAAACAGCAAATGTTTGGGAAGAGGCTTCTCCTGCTGCAGGGCTGCCTTGCCCTGACCCAGGCCCATCTTGGGAAACCAGGATGAGATTGAAGCCAGGTGACATACTGGGAGTGGTGGTCAGACGTGGTCATGGGTTTCCATATCTGGGCCTGGTTCAGTTCAGTTGCATTTCTGAAAAAGAACCTTCAGCCACAAGGGTCCCGGGGTGACCCTGACAGGCAGGCGGTCTGACCTAGTGATCACGAGATCAGCCTGCAGTGCCTTCCTGGCTCCAAGTCTTGACTTCACCCCTTACGGAGGCTCTAAACAGAGGTCCCTACTCAACATCCCGACATCGAGACGATGGGGTTTCCATCTTTTCGACGGGGACAGTATACACATCAGAAAGTGGTTTGCAAAATTAAACCCAGGAAGTGCACGTGAAGCTCTTAGAACGGTGCCTGACACATAACAAGCACTCAGTTAACGCCACTGGCTGTTACTTGAGCTATTATGAGAGCTGTTTATTTCATGGGCCTGAATAATGTGGAATCACCTGCCATGCACATGCCCATTTTTTAGAGATGATATTAATAACCACCTCTTACCATGCCTGACATCGTGCAGAGTATTTTTAATATATTCCCCCAGTGAATAGTTATTGAATTATTAAAGAGCTCAGAGTAAGATAACATTGTCCCTATCCTATAGATGAAGAATGTGAATGACTGAACGGCTTGGCCAAAGTCATAGCACAGGTAAGTAGCCATTTCAATGGGGATGGAGTTGTGGACCGGTAACCGAATACCTAATATGGCTTAACCAGTAATGATACAGAACCAGTTTGAAAGTAGGAAGTTCTAGGATTGGTTCTATGGCTCCACAATGTCTTTAAAAACATGGGTTCCTTCTATCCTTTGGTTCTCCCATCTTTGGCATGCTGGATTTTCACTCTTTTATTTGTTACCTCATGGATATATAAGTAGCTGCCACAGTTCCAGGCATGACATCCTCAACCCAACGTCTTAAAAAATGGAGGAAGTTCCCAGCAAAAGCTTTCCTCCAAACGAACGTCTGTATTTTGATTCCCTACCTTAGCATACATTGCACTGGCCAGAAGTTGTCACATCCTTACCCCTAGACAAATTGTTGTTGAAAAAAAAATGGGAGTACTGTTTTAGACTAATAATGATCAAATACTTTGTGGGTATGGTAGTTGCCAACCTTGCCTGAGATCATGGGGAAAAGGGTGGAGAAATGGGAAATAACCCTGAGGTCGGTAATGACCAGAGTCTGACTCATTGAATCTGGGTTCAGAATTATTCTGTCTCTGAAGCAGCAAGTTCCTTTTTTTGTATGTAAGGGCCTGGAGGGAAAATTACATAATAAAATAATCAGACTGTATGGTAACCTCATCAATCAACCTTTCGATTGCCAATGGTTTTCTTGCTGGGCCTTTACAAATGGTAAGTGGTATCAACTCATAAATCCTAGGCCAGAGTCCATTCTTCAAAACATAACTATTTCGGTAGGTGAAAAAAAAAAAAAGGCTGATGTGGGCGATACTTTTAGAGAGTCCCATTAGCTTTGAAGTCAGGCCAAGAAATTGGCTTTCAGCAGCCAAGGAAAATCCACCGATTTCCAGTGTGGAAATCCAGAAGGATTTGAGCTGAGTGAGGAGCTAATTTGCATATACAGACATAGAATTTGATTTTTGTCCGGATAGTTTTCCGATATCCTTCCAGCCAAGGCTTTGGAAGAAGTCGCTCCTTCTTTAGAACATATAACTGCATCTGCACATTTTAATTTGGGGCATGACGGATGCGGTGAAAATCAGATGTGTGCTATACTTCCGCGTGGATTGGCTTGACTTCATTAGGGGATATTATACTTTGCATGAAGACGGCTAGTGCATTTAAGACAGAGAACACACATTTCAGCAAGTTTCCACTTTTTGCCTCAAAGATTACACCATCGTTACTCTTGGCATTTGGATTATACAGTTTTCACTAGAACTGCGAGTTCTGGAGACTGATTTACAGCAAAACAGATTTCTTCCACCTAAACTTCACCCATAATACAAAAATATTGATATTAACAGTTGTTACTTTCGAATCTCTTTAAGATGCTGTCTGATTTAATTTATAACACGATTATTTGATTACCAAGACTGGGCGAAGATTTTCTTTTTCAACCCAGGAACTATTCTCCTTCGTTCTCTTCATGGAACCCCCATTTTGCTTTGGGGGAACAATACACCCTAACTGTAAGACTGCATAAGTGGGTTGAAGTTGCTTGAGCAGATCTAAGCCAATCCACATGGTCTAGCTCATTGGCCATATGAGTTTAGGGATGGGAACATGTGGCAGAATGTATTATTTTCCCAATTTTTCACTCTGGCTTCCTGTACAGTGCTTATAGATCTGTGCCCATTGCTGTGTGACGTGCTTTGGCAAATGCACCGTGAGCAGATGTGATGGAAAGCCGGACTGAGCGGAAGGTCTCAGAGCCCTTGCATGGTTCACCCCCGGCACTGTCTTCCCTTGGTCACTACAATTGCACATCCTTGTTGAAGGGGCTGTTTTTCTCAGTCTAGATCTCAGCAGAAAGGAGCCACATGGATCAGCCACAGAGAACCCACAGCTGCCGCATAGCCTGAATGAGGAAAACAAGAATCCTTGCTATTGAAAGCCACTGCAGTGTGGGGCTTCGATTTTGCACCAAAATCTGGCCAAAGCTGATTAATAGAGCACGTGAATCCGTGTAGGTCCATGAAGGAGAACAGATTCTAGGACAGGCAGAGTTTGTACCGGACCAATCTCTCCTTTGCTCAGAACTGGGCGACGTGACATTGGAAGGTGGAAATGTAGGCAGGCCAGGAAGGCTGAGCCACAGGAAAGCCCCGAATCAAGACTTATTTAAAACCAATTCTGCTTCCCAGTGATGAGTGCCAATAAATTCCTTTTCAAAAACAAATCCAGATTGGGTTGGGTTTTCTTTCACTTGCAACCATGAGGTTACTTCCTAAGAGAGGTAAAAAACAGAAGTACCTATTTCCTTGATGGTATAGGTCATTGGGAGGGAAAGATTTTTTCCCCCATTAGCTAGCACATTAATTGAATTAAGCAAGGGCCAAAATATTCTCAGATGACAGAGGAATGATTCTTTAGTCTCTGTAGCAGATTTTATTTCTGATAGGACCCGAAGCACATTCTAGGAAAAGCGCTAAACTTCCACAGGTTTTTAAAAAAGCAAAACAAAACAAAAACGAACCAACCATATTCTAGCCAGACGTCGCTAGATAGGACTCTCATAGTATGGTTAATCACACTTAATAGTTCTGTTTTTAACTGTACGATGTTTTGATTAATGCCATCTCTCTTATTTGGGAGGAGGAAATTAAACTAATTATTTCATGCATGCCTTCACTCGATGTGGGCACTTAGGGATGTGTAATTGCTCGAGGAAATACAATCTCTGATCACTGGGAGCACTCACTCTACGCTGCCATTGAAGCGGGGAAGCAGCCACAGGTGATATGCACATGAATGAGTGTGGTTGTATTCTAATAAAACTTTATTCATAAACAGTAAAATGTGAAGTTGGTGAAATTTTTATGCACCACCCCCCCCCCCCACAAATATTATTCTTTCAGTTATTTCAATGATTCAAAATGTAAAAACCAGGGCGCCTGGGTGGCTCAGTCGGTTAAGCGTCCAACTTCGGCTCAGGTCATGATCTCGTGGTTTGTGAGTTCGAGCCCCGCGTCGGGCTCTGTGCTGACAGCTCGGAGCCTGGACCCTGCTTCGGATTCTGTGTCTCCCTCTCTCTCTGCCCCTCCCCTGCTCTTGTTCGGTCTCTCTCTGTCTCTCAATAATAAAGAAACGTTAAAAAAAAATTCCAAATGTAAAAACCAATTTTAGCTTGTGGGCCCTACGGCAATGGGCTGGAATTGGCTTGTGAGCTGCTGTTTGCAGACCCCTGAATTACTGAATGCTTTCTGTGTTTTGGGCACTGAAACATGCACGTTAAATGCATTGTTTGCTTAATTCTTGCAAGAACCCTAAGGGGTGGGTAATATCATTGTGGGCATTTAAGAGATGAGTAAACTGAGGTCCAAGAGGGGGCAGAGTCTGGGGATAAAGGGCCCAAGACCCACTGCTTTTAGCCTCATCCCTCCAACTAACAGGCAGACAAAGAAATGCTGGAGCTTAAAAACAGAAATGTTCTTTTGAGGGCTAAGTAACCTAAAGCCATTTTCATAGTGCATCTTCATTTTCTTGAGAAAATATTTTGCTTTCTTTGATACCTTCAGCAGCTTTTTTGTTCTCTTTTGGCATCAGTAATTTGACTTTAGTTTACGTTTATATTTCTGTTCCGAATTTCACATTAGAAAAGGAAATACTTCCTCTTTGTCAGAGGTCAACCCTGCATTGATGTGGGGTTCCTCAAACAGGTAATGGCACACCAACATCCAAAACGAAGTTTCTCTCCAAAAAACTCAGAACCTCAATGCTAACTGATGCCCCAGGGTTAACCTGCAGCTTTTAAATGTTAAGTTCATGGAGGAAAAGACTCACACTGTTCCTCCTCACAGGTTGCTGAAATAGAGGCTTTGGCTCCGTAGAAAATAGCTGGTAAATTCATAGAATTTTTTGGAATTATGAAAGATCTGGGCTTTGCTGAGCTCATAAGTTTGACTCATAAGAGAAGGGGAAGAAAGAAAGAAAGAAAGAAAGAGAAGGAAGGACGAAAAGAAGGAAGGAAGAAAGGAGAGGTGGGGGGAGGGAGGAAGGGAGGGAGGGAGGGAGGAAGGAAGAGGGAGGGGGGAGGGAAAGAAAAACAATTACAATAACAAAAAAGCAGATTTGAAAGACCTTTCTCCTAGCAAGAATTGTAACAACCATTCTAATTTCCATCCCACATCACAGACAACATTTCTGGAACAGACTTGGATTTTCAACATCAGTTCAATGCCAGCAATTAAATAAAAATGAAAACACAAGCTCTCTCCAAGGCTAGCAAACAAGAGACACCTAGAAAGAGCCAAACATATTTTGCTTTGGCAAAACGATAATGATCGGTTTCTATCTTAAGGAGCTGTGAACTCGCTTATCCCCACTTGTAAAATTTTCCAAGACTGTACTCCATTCAGAGCAGAAAGCTGCTGACTCATGAGGACAACTGATTAATCTCCCTGGAAGATGTTTTTGGAAAACTGCATTTTTGCGGTGCCTCTATGGAGCCATCCCCTTTAGACGTGAACGCACAGTCTGGAGGGTTTGGACAGCGAGGTCCAACCTATGTCTCCCAGATGTAGACCCAAGGAGTCGGTTCTCCCGCCCAAGAACAACAGTCTTAGCATCAAGTGCAGCAAGATGCTCTCATGCTTGACGCACCTCTCTGTCCTGGGTACCGCCCACAGTTAGTAGAGAATCTGGGTTGCCATGGAAACAGAGAGCGATCAAGATAGAAGAAGCGTAGGGGGCAGCATCACTGCCCCTTAAGGAAGTGGAAGGATGGTCTTAAGTGTGATAGACTCTTTCAGCCCCTGGATGACGACAAATTATAAAAACGCATGCTCTGACTTTGTGATTTCGTTTGTGCTGATTTCATAGGCATTGCAAATATTCACCCAATGTTATCCCCACTGGTCCCTAATCACATGAAAGGCTGAAAGAGTCTACGGCAGATGGGAGACACTTGGGGCAATGCAAGAACACAGGACCCCAGAGCTGAAATGCCCAATGGTCCAGCATGCGGAAGATGAGAATGAAATGGTTCTGCCATTTAATGCATAACTTACATTCTCCTCTGCACCTGCGGGGACTGAATCCTCTTTAACTGACTAAAGGGAAGATAAAAACAAAAGTAAGAGTCAGAATGTTACCAAAAAATGGAGAGTTCTTTGGGCCAACAGCCCTCTGGTGCCATTCTTGGACACTGAATTGCTTACGCACACCTGGTTCCAAAGAGAACTTGAGAGAGACTTACACGGGATCACACGGTACAGCAAGATGATAAATAGTTACGTATTTGAAAATGCAACGAAGGGAAAATAAATACCCAGACGCGGCCAGGACACGAATGGAGTGGGGGAGAAGCGTTGCTACAGAAAACACAGACCACAGCCTCGGCTGTGGGTCAGTGACACGTCTGCCTTAACATTTTCTGCTTGTTGATGAAAATCACACAAGACACAGTCGCTGTCAGGTAAAAACAAATGAGCCGTTCAGGAAAATTCTGGCAGTTAAGTCCAGAGACATCCATCCCATGGTACACATAGAGCAAATAGGTGGTGAGGTAACGAGCAGGGTCTTTGGCCTTATCCTGACCGTAGTGCAGTGGCCAGCATCGGTAGCTGCTTCAGCCCTCAACATAGGCCGGTGGCATCATATGCCAAAGTTGAATCCGGCTAGAACCCTTCTCTGGAGGCCCAGAAGGCTGGGGTCTAACACACCCAACTTCAAACACTATTCCTCCCTACAGTAATTCTGTCATACGCGGACTGCCTCAAGGAGGGGAGCGATTGCCCCAGTGCTGTCAAAGGTCGAGGCCACCATTACATGACGACCGTTTGCGAAGCTTCAACTTTGGAGATGATCTTTGCAGTTGTTCTTAAATTTGGCAGGGAGGGGTTGTGGTGGGGTGATGTTCGCAGATCGCTTTGAGACCCGCTTGGCAGATCTGGACTCTCTTTCCAGAAAAATAAACACGAACCAAATATTTTGCCCATCATTTTAGGGTGTTCATAGCTGGATTCCAGGCTAAGAACTCTTCCCTATGTTCATTTTGTTCTAAGTCCTGTGTTTATTTTTACCTTTAAACTATGCAGGAGCGGGGGAGAAAGGAATCCACCTTCCCAAATACGTCTCCCTGTGCCGTGGACACGGATCGTACACCTGCATCTACCTTGTATGTGCAGGGGCTTTGTACACACCATCGCACTGGAAGTGGCCCCAAGCGGTCAGGAGGGTGATCGTCATTTACGTAGACAGAAATGGAGCCACAGGGAGGCGAAGACACTTGTTCAAGGTGGTACAGCTAGGGAGCGGTCGAAGTGGTTCCAAGAGCCAAGTTCCAAGACCCTCAGACGTCAAGGGTCTGAGTCACGCTTTGTAGTAGCTGTGTGAGCTTCCTTCTCCACGGCCAGATTTGCTTTCTCTCTAGATGAGATGTTCAGCTTGGGCCATTTATCAACAGTAGCTCTACGGAACCCGTTCTGTGAGCCGAGCCTGGATCTCACGTGTAAGGGGTACCTGCACCAGCGCTCAACACACAACGACAACTGGAGGCTTCAGGCAGTGTCCCCCTTTCCTCTTTACGTTTAGCGCCGAGCAGAAAGCCCACGGGCAGAGCAACCAGCAGCACCGAATTGCAATTCGCTCTTTCCCACGGCCAGGGGGTCCGGTGTGATAGATGGAAGACGAGAACGAAAACTGGACGGTGCTGCTGATGCAACGGCTCACTTCAAAGCAGACGAGAGGGGCTCTTTGGGCACAAGTCCCATTTCTGCAGGCCGGGAGGTGCTCGTTGGGTTCCCAAGCTCTCCGGTGAGAAGAACACAAGAGGGTGTGGGGCTAATCGGGAGCCACATGGAGCGCAGGACTCCCATTCAAATCTCAAACTAGAAACTTCTCATCTCCTTCAATGAACTGGGCATCTGGCTGCTATCTGCTGAGCCTACGGACTGTCCAGCCTCCTTCACCATCCCAACCAAAACCCACTTTGAAACTAAAGGATCCTGCTTGGGCATTTATATTGCTGAGAACGAGGGCCTAAACGGCTCCTGAACTCATCAGTATAAACTCGCACAGCAAAGGATCCCGTCCTTTGAAGAGCACATTCGTGAAAGGATGTTTCTTTAAAATCCTGTCACATGGTAGCACTTAAGCTAACAGACATCCCGTGGCTAGCAGGTCTTCTGGAAGCATCATTTTGATCATGTGACAGCTGTTCTGAGTTCACTGGTTTCACAGTGGCCCTAAGACCTTTCCTCAAGCTTAGACGTTTCGGCCCGCCTTTCAAGTGCTTCCATAATTGTCCGGCCATATGCCAGACTCTCTTAACCAGGATTCCCGTGGGTTCTGGGATCAAATGCAGGCATCTGTGTTTGAAGTAGATAACTCAGAGGATCCAGAGGATTTTCAAAGTCCTCTCAGTCTGTTCTGACCTACACCGACTGCTCCCTTTTCTAAACACCCACAGCATTTGTAACCTGCACCCCACACATTAACACCGGATTCCAACATCATCGTTTTGGAACAGGGCCAGTCACTTTGCATTCGTTCTCCAACTCAGTCCTCCCACTAACCACAGAAGGTAGATGCCACGGTCTGTCCCCAGAGCTGAGGAAAGTGGAGCAGGGGGGATTCAAGTCACCCCATCACATTCAAACGGCCAGTAACTGTCAGAGCTGAGATTTGATGATGTGTCTCTTTGACTTCAGGGCTCCCATTATTTTTCCCACACCATCGTTCCTCTCCTCCAAAGGAAAGCAGGGAAAGCTGCTTTCCGGGCTAAGAACTCTTCCCTGTGTTCATTTTGGTCTAAGTCCTGTGTTTATTTTTACCTTTACACTATGCAGGAGGAGGGGAGAAAGGAATCGACCTTCCCAGATACGTCTTCTTGCGCCGTGGACACGGATTGTATACCTGCATCTACCTTCAAATACCCGTTTGAAGAGATTTCAAATGCAGCATTTACTAATGGTGCACGTGCACACACACTTGCAAGTGCAGGCATGTGTATGTGCCTTGTTCCCCCAAATGGACTTTAGGTGTTTCGACAGCAGTACAAACGAGCCTTAGTCTTGTTTTGTGCCTTTTGTTGGCATCAAACGCCACACATGGATGTTTAGATCATCACCAGCAACTGTTCACACCTGAAGAGATGATAAGACTGTTCGTGGAGCCCTTACTATGTCCGAGGGTCTCTCTGGGTACAGTTATCGGACTGTCACAACAACACAGTGAGATGAACACGTCCCTACTTACACAAAGGAAAACAGAGGCTTTCGGTGGTCAAGCAATGTGTCCAAACTTTCTGATTCTGTCTGTTGTGCAAGACTTGCCACGTACAAGAAATTTTCAAGATCATCTATTTCCTTTCAAGATCAACCCTTTCCTTCAACAGATGAGGAAAAAGAAACTCAAAGAGGCTGAGTAACTTTGGGGAGGTCACAGAACAAATGGTATCCCAAAGACCCCAGAACAATAAAGGGCATAGGTAGTCCAGTCACTGGATTCGAAACAGTTTTTGGCAAACACGACATCATTTGAAATTAATTTTCTCAAAGGTTATTTTTGTTATTTTTGTTTTATAATAAGAATGACTTTCGCAATCAAGCCTATAAATCAAAATAACTTATAATCTCATATCCATAGCGTGTTAGGGGAGAATTTTATTTCTGATGCTCATATTGTGGACGCACACACTTCAAAGTCAGTTTGTGTAAAAGGTTCTCAGTTACAAGGAGAAGAAAGAGAGCTTGGGTTAGCGGAAATATCAAAATTCTCTAGCATTCCTCTTTGTTTCTTTTCCAAAAATTTTTACAACAGTGATTTTATAATCAAGTGTTTTCTAATTTAAAGAAAACAGAGGTCTTCATTTTGTTTTCTACTAAAACATACATCCCCCCATGAGATTTTCAGCTACACAAGGGGACCAGTCTGTTCGCTCTATCTTTCCAATGCCTTAGCACCCAGCACTTAGCACAAAAAAACTCAGCACAAAGAAAGAAGCTAAAAATACTCTTGCATGAGTGAATCTTGCCTGTGTTTTACTTTCATCTAGAGCTGTCTTCCTGATTAGGTGGAAGAAAGAAAAACAAGATTTACCGGTGACTGGGTTTTAGTGTCTCTTCATTATTTTTATAATCTACTCAAGAAATAAAGCCAGATAATTGAGGAAAAGGAAAAAAACCAATGAGACTGACCTATATGAAATCTGATCATTAGGGGGATGAATGTCAACTGGTCCTGTTTTTTCTTCAATGGAAATAGCTTGAATTTCAAAGAGGAACTAATATATCCCTCAGAGACCCCAAAGATAAGGAAAAATAAAATATTTGAAGCTCAGTAGCTTAGCAGCTTCTCCAAACCGGAGGGTATAGAAAGATGAAGTGTGTCCCCTCCTGAACACGCAGGAGATAAATGACATAGGTCAGAAGGACAATTCATTGGCCACCTTTTTTTGAAAGTTTATTCATTTATTTTGAAAGAGAGAGGGCGTGTGCATGAGCAGGGGAAGAGCGGAGAGAGAGGGAGGGAGAGAATCCCAAGCAGGCTCTGTGCTGTCAGTGCACAGCCTGACACAGGGCTTGATCCCACAAACCATGAGATCGTGACCAGAGCTGAGATCGAGAGTCAGAGGCTCAACCGACTGAGCCACCCAGACCCCTGTCATCGGCCACTTTTGTGCTAGGCATGGTGTTAGGGGGTTTGTGGGCATTCTTTTTATCTAGTCTTCATTTCTCCGTCTAGGTACCCTTATTATTTGCATTTTACAAATTTTGAAACTGAGGCTGCTCATCCGGGCTCATTGGACCCAGAGTCAGATCTGTCTGCCGCCAATCAGCGTTCCTCAGACTTCCGTCACTTGCCAGCCTCCTGCATGGTCTTGGCCACATTTCATGTACCTTCTGCGGCAGCCACGGAGTGTGCCGTTTCCCTGCTGGGAGAGCTTCCCACCCACACCTCTTCAGCATCCGCTACCGAGTTAATGTTGAGGCCACGCTCCCAGGCAATGACTGAGCACGGCAGGGTACTGGGCCATTCTTGCTCAACATACGACTCCTCGTGGGCAAGCTCTGCTCTGGGATTTCCCGTTGGCTCAGCGCCACCCTGAGTCCATGGCTTTTCTGACCTTCTCCGCCTTCCTTCCCTGTCTCTCTTCTCCTGTGTCAGACCCTCACTATGGTGTGAAGTCTCTCTCTACCTACTCCTATCCCCTGTCCTTTATCCTTCATGCCGCTTGCCTCCAATAAATCTACTGCACATCAATTCTGTCTCAGTGTCGCTCCTTGAAGGATCCAAATTTATGATCAGGTAACAGTTCCTTTTTAATAGGATTGCTTCTTAAGCTAAACATCTATAGTCTCACCCTGAACAACATATATATTAAATCTTGAGTTTAATGTGCTGGCTCAGTTTTTCTAATGCACTTTAAATATGTATAATTGTTTAAATAAAAATGTTTGAGTACGGGTTGCCTAAGTCATCTTCCTGGCCACCAAACTGCACATCTGATTCACTCGGGAACTGTTCCCTGCCTTGTATTGGTGATAAAAACTTTTTTAAAAGTAAGTAATTGGCGGTTGGGAAGGAAGGAGACCAGAACAGGATGCCAAATGACATCACCCAAAGTTTTCATTAAGTATTAGAGTTTGTGTTTTGGGCAGGACCCAGAAGAAAGATATCTGTGCAACAGAAAACAAACAGGGAAGAGTTCCAGAAATCCAGCTGGATTCTGGACCAAAGAATACAACGAACACCACAGGGGCATCTGTATTAATCACCTGCCTTGTATTGCGTGCCAAGTTTTGCACGTTTTGCGTGGATGTTTTGATGAAATTACTAATTAGATCTCTTTCAGCTCTATGAATTATATTCCACTGTCTCACCCACGGCTTCTTGCTCATCCTTTGGCCACATTTAAAAGAGGCAAGAGTTCTGAACATGTGTGGCAGCTGGGGTTTGCTCAACAACGATGATCAAGGAATAGCTC
>NW_026057578.1:8292313-8325111 GCF_023721935.1 Panthera uncia | reverse complement strand
CACGCCACCTTAATTCTAGAGGGAAAAAGATCGGACGGTGGTGTGAATGCCCCTATCACAGAGCACGCTGTGTGCCCTGCCCTGGTGGAGAATGGTGGACACCTTGGTTTTCTAAAAGGAGAGTGAGCCTTAGTGGTTCCTAATGACAGATTATATCTTGCAGGGGAAAGAGGGAGGGAGCCCAGAGGTGGTTCAGCTCGTGGGAGTGAGAGTGCTCGGAAGAATCCAGGAAGAAGCCAGACTACTAAGCCATTTTAGTAAGAAAATGAAGTCACGAAATACCACAACTGCCTGTCATGAGCCGGAATAACTCCAAGAATGAAAAAATCTGCTTGTTTATTTCCTTTCCTTTCCCGTGAAACATATGCACATGACACGACAGGCATTTCATTCTTCCCAGGAGTAAGTTACAAGTCTTCAACTCAATGGCTAGTTGAGTCATTTGGGAGAAGAAAAATAAACTGCGTGCTTTGTGAGCACATGAATTGGCCCAGTTGAAATAGTTTCTCAAGTCTTCCTAGCCCCAAAGTCTCCCCAAGTCTTGAAAATAGAACTTACCTTTTTCCAGAACAGTTTGCTCAGAGGCAGAGAGGTGGGTGCCCCCTTTTCCTTGGGGGCTTCCTTCACTGTTTCAGAGGATGTAGGATTCTTGGCCGTCCCTCTGGTCTCCTGGGATATAAAGTTAGCTTTGTCTGACTGGACGTCAGGTGATGGGACAGGTGGCTTTTCAGCACCCTGTAGAGTAAAAAAAGAAGTAAAAATTAAAGTGATGTCAGGATTCCAAAAGCGAAAGGGTTCTTTTTTTATAAATACAGGCTGGGGTTATGCATGTTAGTTTTCTTTTTCACAATTTTCTGTACTTGCAAATATTCTATGTGAATGTGGATTTGTGTTAAAATTTTGGAAAAAGTCAAGTTATTTTCCTTTTGCAAAAAACGATACCATGTTCTTGTAAGTCAGTAGGGATCAAGGTGCTCGTAGGAGGCACTTTGCTGTTAGAATGTTGTTAGTTCATATCGAGTGCCCTTCAAGTGGTCTTGATCATGTTCCCACCAGTAAAAACATCTTGAAGAGGCACCTCCGATACATCCGCGTTCCTATTATAAACGTATATTATTTCACTAGTCCAGATTAGACATTAAAGGAGGTATAAGGGACATAAAGAAGGTATAGGCATAAGGGACATAATCTCCAACTTGCAGCTTTTAATAAAACTTAACTTTTAAGAAAAGGTACCTGTGCCAGGCACTGCTCTAAGGGATTGAATGTACTAACAATAGCTTTACGAGGAAGGAACTAATTACTATGTTCATTTTACAGTGAAGGAAATGTTGGTCCCAGGTTGTTAAAAAAAAAAAAAAAAACTTCCCTACGACTACACTAAAAAGGGGGCAGAGTTGACATCAAAATCCAGGGAGTCTGATACCCACACCCAAACTCTTACCAGCTCCCCTATAATACCTTGCCTCTAATGAACTAAGGTCTCCCCACTCCCTGTGCTATCGTATGCAGCCAGGGAGAAAATGTCTAAAAAAAAGCTTCATGGCCAGAAGGTGAGAATGACAAAAAAATTGAGAAACACATCTACACCCCTCAGTTTCATTGGGAAACTGATGGGTACTCCTCTTCTCTTTACATTGGGAAAGTACCCAGAGACCCTTGAAAAAAACATCGCAAGAGGATAACTCTATTACATATAGAATAATATAACTGTAGTATATTTGTGTAATTGTTTGTTGAATAGGCACCTCCCTGGCCAGACCATGAGCTCTGAGGGTAAGAGCCATTGCTTTGGTCAGCATTATATCCCTAGCTCCCATCAGGCCCAGTGTCTGGCATAAGATAGGCATTAAATAAATAGCTAAATAATTGTCTAGAAAGGACTGGAGAGCAACGCCTACACGGGATCCTGTTATGTTGTGTTTCTACCCACCTTGCCCCTCCTTACTGGGCTATGGGGTCATAGGCTACCAGAGGTCTTTTCTCCTTGCCCACCCATCTCCTCACTTCCCAACGAAGTGCCCCAGATGGTGTTCTGCCAGCATAAACTGAATTAATACTCTGTCTGCATTATGGAAGAGATTACAAAAACTCTGTGTTTTTTGGAGTCAATCTCCTGGATGGATTCAGATATGCCAAATACAGCAAACACTCTCAGTAATGAGAATATAAGATACCCTGTCCATTTGCATTTCAGATCAACAAAGAAAAATTCTGAGGCATCAGAACATAGGTCCCCGGGACATATTTATCTTTATACTAAAAAATTATTTGCTGTTTATCTGAAATTTGAATTTGGCGGAGTATCTGTAGGTTATCTGGCAACCCCACGTATGAAATTCTAACATTAGATTTGGAGATTGCATTTCAGATGACCTTACCTTCTTCCCTAATATGTCTTCACATCTGGGTGTGGGAGAGGAGAGGGGTTAGTAAGATATAAACATTACACTGAAGTGGAAAACAATGACCGTATGGCAGAGCTTATGAATTAAATGAGCCAGCTACTAAAATTTTAGCTGCCCTGCAGAGAGGGCGGACATCAGGAAAACCTGAGTGGGGAGAGGAGCATTCCTGGGCATGGCAAAAAAAGTCCTAAAACAATGCCTTGCTTTGTGTGCATGTTGTCATGTTCAATGTTAGAAGAACATGTGAAAAAGTTTGATTCCGAAGCATAGCATGTGATGAAGCCAAGAGAAAAAGATCCTGATTCAGCAAAGCAAAGCTGACACTCTTATTATTTATAACAATAAGCTTATTTCACTTTTTAACTCCTGGCCTCCCTACTTTTTTAAACCAAGAAAAAAAAATTTTAAGAAAATTCTTCTTATAGAAAGAAAAATTGAGATACAGAGAAATGAGTCTAGGAGTTGATCACGACTGGTAACCACTGCATTTTTTTTTTAATAGCAAAACCAGAAGACGATGTTTAATCCTTGAATTTGCTTGGATTTCCTCTTTTCTGTCCTGGGTTCCAATGAAATTGAGGGTGAGTGGCACAGCTCCTATAATCATGCCACAATCTGGCTGGTTGGTCTTAATGGCCCTATTTCTCTCTCTGTTTGGATGACAAACGAAGAAAAAGGAGATAAAAGCCAGTAAGTTCTACCAAACTCCTGCAAAAATGAGAATTGAGAACATTTGAGAGTTATCTCCTTTACTTTTACACAAAAAATAGACTGAACGTAACTCAAGGCAAAATCTTACAGTCCTTGTGTTGGCATTACAGAATCCCAGGGAGGGGCACCTCTTCTTGCCAATATTTCCCGAATCCTATCTTTGCCCGAAATGCAAGGCAGTGGCAGGATGTGAGACCAATGATCGGGGGAGAAACCTTAGGAATACTGAACTTGGGTGGTCCCCTTTGTGTGGAGGGAAGAGATTCTGGAGACATGAAACTTTGCTGTGCATGAAATGAATTTCCTAATGAAATGCAGACATGAGGGGAAAAGTCATACGTTTTGTAAACTTTCAGGGCCCCCTCCTCACAGAAGCTCCGGGTGGGAATTCAGCTGGATTGCTTTGCGTAAGGTCTATGACACATTTCGCTAGCAATTACCAAATTGTCTCTCACATAGAGTAGCACCACTTTTTAATATCCCCCCTCCCCCCCCCCTGTAATTTCTATCACTCCACCCTCTCTGTCTTTACAAAACAAAATAAGCCTGTACGGAAATTAAAGCGTGGCTTTATAACACAGTTTGCTTATGCAAAAACAGATGCAGCCAGGAGATCTTTCTATGGAGCCTTTCTTTGCATACACCGTCCTGGGACTCTAACATCCAGCTGGGGAAGTTTTTTTAACAAGTTCATTCAACCTAGTGGAGAATGGTTGATGTTTTAAACACATGTCCAACGAATGGATAAAGAAGATGTGGTTTATATATACAATGGAATACTACTTGGCAATGAGAAAGAATGAGATCCCGCCATTGGCAGCAACGTGGATGGGACTGGAGGGTATTATGCTGAGTGAAATGAGTCAGGCAGAGAAAGACAGAGACCATATGTTTTCACTCCTGTGTGGATCTTGAGAAACATAACAGAAGACCATGGGGAGGGGAAGGGGGGGGAAAGAAGTTACAGAGAGGGAGGGAGGCAAACCATAAGAGACTCTTGAGGACTGAGAACAAACTAAGGGTAGATGGGGGGTGGGAGAGAGGGGAAAGTGGGTGATGGGCAGGGAGGAGGGCACTTGTTGGGATGAGCACTGGGTGTTGTATGGAGACCAATTGGACAGTAAATTATATTTAAAAAAATAAAATAAAATAGATAGATAGATAGATAAATAAATAAATAAATAAATAAAATAAACAATGCCCAAGCATGCTGGCCCAATTCAGGGATCTTAACTGATGGTTTCAGACGAACACTGGTCTCTTCCTAGAAATTGAGAGTGAAATCTTCACAACTAACTTCTATGTTGTCCTCACTTTCCAAGGACATGGAGATAGAAATTGCTCTGCCTTCATTCACTGTTTCGTTCTGTCTGGGCTTTTATTTGGGCTCAGGATGAGCTTGGTTAATACTGAAAATGGAGGGAACAGGCCACAGAAAGACAACGTTATTTTCTTGAGGTTAGAAGAGTATTTCCCAAAGCGTAGGAAGCATACCATTGGTGGCATCACAGGTAATTTTAGATTGTGCAGACATGTAACGCTTAATAACATGAAAATGGCAAAAATACTTTTCTTTTTTCAACTCGCATTTAATCTTCCTGAGAACATTCGGGGAAAAGCTCGGTCTGGTGCCGGTATATCTTTAACATTTTTCTATTGCTGGCAAATTGCATTTTATTTTTTTTTCAACGTTTTTTTTTTTTTTTTAATTTATTTTTGGGACAGAGAGAGACAGAGCATGAACGGGGGAGGGGCAGAGAGAGAGGGAGACACAGACTCGGAAACAGGCTCCAGGCTCCGAGCCATCAGCCCAGAGCCTGATGCGGGGCTCGAACTCACGGACCGCGAGATCGTGACCTGGCTGAAGTCGGACGCTTAACCGACTGCGCCACCCAGGCGCCCTGCAAATTGCATTTTAATGGAGCTAGAAAGGCATTGGATTCGGAGCTTAACACAAACAAGGTAGCTAGAAGGTCATTATTTTTTAATTAGCCATATTAATGGTTAACTCTTTGTGAAAAATGACTCCAGTTTTCCATGTATGATGTAATAAAAGTTTTCTTTAAAGATACCTTTAAATAGGAATTGAGTCCATTTTAATAAAAAAGATCAACTGAACCGTGCTAAATCTGACAAAAATGATTACGATGGTTTGCATACTTCCGACGTTTGGGAAACACGGAGTTAGAAGGATCATTCCAGAACCCTGGTCCACACTAGGAAGAAACGAGCCAGATGTTTATTTATAACTATGGAGATTTAAAATAATCACTGAAATTTGATTCGCAAAATCTTTAATGCCCTCTAATGATCCCAATCATACAAGGCTGTCTTCCCTGAAGCAGGGCTGAGGGGACATAGGACATGGGACAGCCACCTGTACCATGTGGTAAAGACCAGGGTTCTTTTTTTTTTTTTTCTTTGTCATTTAACAAGATACAGACCTTATGCCTAAAGAATTTCCTAAAGGCGAATCCTAGCCTGGGGCTATGCAGGGGCTTTTTCTTGGTGGCTTTAGCTTGGATCTCACAGATCTTCTGCCCAGCTTGTCCATCACAGACACTTTCTGCTTTGGATGCCTTTTGGGCAACAGCGGTCACAGCTTAGAACTTTGTTTTTAGACAAAATCCATTTTTTTCCCATTGTTTTTAAGTGCATTGAAACGCTTTGACAATTAACTGCCGAGACAGCACCCCCCATCCCCAAACCACAACATTCACATCATGTGAATGACTCTCTTTTCTTAAACGCTCAGAGACAATGTGCTGCACAGTATATTCACAGTCCATTTCAAGCACACCTTAGTTTTCATCAGGGCGACCTACTTAAATGACCCAGATTAACACGACTTGCTAAAGACAAGGACCGGACATTTAAGCTCCGTCTATATGATATAAAATATTCAGATTTAAAGAAGATACACAGCCCCTACTTGACAGCACTAAGTATTTAAATGCTATTGTCACATGGGAAGGAAAAAAATACCTGAAGACACCCAATTTATTTTTGCATCCTGGAGTCAAGGCAAACACTGCCTTGAGTGGCTTCCTTTCTCCAGACGATCTTTTATTCAGTATTAGAAACCTCAGGGAAGCAGTATCATCCATAAAAATTTCAGCTGACTTCTAGACGAGCAGATCTCTCCGGCAAAAAAAGTGTCTACTGTGTGCCAGTCCACAGAGCCAGAGTGGGGGTGGGGTGGGGGGAGATTGGAACTGAAATAACCCAGCGACAACCATTCAGAATTGTTGACTCGAGTTACAAATGGCGGGGGATTTTGTGTGGGGCGTGTAGTGTGCTAAAAACCGTCTGGGCCAGATGGGAAGATGGACAAATGGTGTAGATGTTTCAAATGCAAGGATCCAAGAAGTTCAGTAGAAAGGATGTTAAAAAGGCAGGTTTGTGTAAAGGGATCTGTTTGTATCATAGACAACCTACATTCACCAAACTCTCTTTTGAGACTCAGTTCTACTAGCAGTGACCTTGACCTCTCTGGGCAGGGTAGTGAGATTTTATCAGCTATGTACGTGCAGTTGGGACCCATTCTGGGGTGGGAAGAGTCTTGTTGTATGAGCAGCGGAAGAGAATTAGTGCCATCAGGTCACTTGAGAAGCCACACAATTCGCCCACATACCCCACTGTTTTTAGCCTATTGTGCTGACTATGTGACTTTAAACAATGCAAGACACGGAATCAAAAGAGAAACATTTGGACGCAACTATTCATTGAACTTGACCCTAGCTGACTTGCAGCAAACGACTAATTTTAAAGGAAATGCATGTAGATGCCTCATATATATATATATATATATTTTTTTTCTAACATAAGAAGAACATTCTGGAAGGACCAATCAATACAATACAAATGTAATAGTGGTGGTTCAATACGTCCTGCAGCAATTATGGAAATCGTGATCACCTGCATTTGAATAGAATTCCGTGGTTTACCAGGCATTGTCATATTTTCATTCAATGCTGGGGGATGGGGGGGAGATGGAATTTTTGTTGTCCTGATTTGACAGACGTTGAAATTTGGATTCACATAGGTTAGGATCACATCATACAGCTACCACATAGCAGGACCGGAGCTCAAACGCAGGTCTTGAGATAAATTCCAGGATCCTTTTCACAACCTGGCCCCTTCGAAAATCGGTAACAGATGTTATTGGGCTGGCCACGCCATTTATTTGGTCCCAGTGTCTTTCAAAGCCGTTATCAAAAGGAGGACCCAAGACACTTATCTGTCACCAAGTTAAACTTTCCTCCCGATTCCCGTGAAAGTTAAACCATGTGTGCCATTAGGGATAATCAGTTCTGTCAAGTGTAAAGGAAAACATCTCTAGAAAGTAGTTGATCCAAACAAAATTTATTTTGAGGGGAATTGGTTGAATCTCTAGGAAGACAGGAAAAAACTCGGTCTCTCTAGGGCATTCTAACTCTAAACATTCCTTCCTTTGGCAAGAGTCCAATGGTGACTATTTCATTTCACCAAACAACTGCCTTTGTGGTGATTTATTCTTTTCAAGTTGCATGAAAGACACAGAATGTATTTTTTAGAAACCGGAAATATGGCAGCTTCCTTCCACTTCCAATTGAGTCTCATTTCTTCCTCATTTCCAGTGGCTACTCCATACTCTGTACCCTATTCCTATATTCCTTGGGTCTCTCTATACACAGCTAACAAGACTAACATGATATATGGTTACTGGTATTCGGTTCTTACTTTATATAAGAAACTGGTTATTGTGACATTATATATCCAGAGTTAGCATATATTTCAAGCTTTCCACTAAAATTTTCATTAAAATATCGTTGACATGAATGAAATGTTTTAAAGACAGTCTAACAGCACTTTTCAATTACTAAATATATAGGTAAGTATACACGTGCCTACACACACATGCACACACGCAAAACTCAGGACGCGAAACAGCAGACACAAACCCAAACCCAACTCTACACACAAACCCAAGCACGAACACCCTTCAAACTACCTACCGTATCTTCCAGATCTTTTTTTGTTTCAGCTTTGTTAGGTGAAACCTTAAAATGTAAGAAAACCAAATATTAAAACTCATAGCTAGCTCATTAGGTAAGGTGATTTGATTTCATAGATACATTTTTTTTTTGTCTTTGTTTTTTTTTTTTTCTGGGGGGTGGTGGTAAAATTCACTCTGCTGGTAAAGAATGTAATGAGAAGTCCTTTCCAGTAGAAAGGAGTTCTACCAAGTTCAGTAGAAAACCACGGACTTCTGGATAATTTCTAGGTATAGAAAAGCTAAAATACATTAATATTTTATAACGAAATGTATCAGATCTTACACATTCACTAAGGGCTTGGCCACATTCAAAACTGCCTCCTGGAAGGCCACGGATTTTCCATGAATTCTACCACCAATCCAAAGAAATGCACAACCCTTTGGTGTTTGTGGCACGTTCTGTTGACTTGTTTTACCTTTTGAAGTTAGTCTCGGACTTTGGAAATAACTCGAACACACCTGCAGCTGTCTGATCATTCATTCATTCATTCATTCAGCCCTCTTTTGCA
Source organism: Panthera uncia (assembly GCF_023721935.1). Taxonomy (NCBI): domain Eukaryota; kingdom Metazoa; phylum Chordata; class Mammalia; order Carnivora; family Felidae; genus Panthera; species Panthera uncia. Next base: position 8,316,445 of record NW_026057578.1, on the reverse strand, counting down.
TGTCTGACATGTGACTGTCTGTGGCTTCCTTGAGGAATCAGAGATAAGCAAACAATACAAGACACGGGTCCTTGCCTCTATGCAGTTAAAGTAGATTTAGAGGTAACAAGATAGGGAATTATTTCTATAGTTTTATCTGCCATTTGGGCGGCAAAACTACGTTGATAGGTCCACAACTCAAGGAGCTATTTTCCAACTATGTTTATGATCAGTGACCATAAGACTTGAAACTACTGTAGAGTTCCATGACAACACAGCTCATGTCACACAGTTTGGGCCCCCAACGTTCATATCGTGGTCCTCAGCTCTGATGTGACATGATCCCCTTGCAAGGCACCTCTTGTCCCCATTCTCCAGTGTTCCAGCTGCACCATCATGGTACCCCATTCAATACAATGACATCCACGTACGTGTTATTCTTAGAATTAACCAAACTTTTGAGCAATGGGATTGAGGAAAGAGGGGGAGGAAAACACTTACCAGAGTTTTAAAGAAGCTCATGATGGAATTACGATTCTCTGTTGTATCTGTTGCCTGGGGGTCCTCCTTTGCAACGTCCAGTTCCTCTGGGTTCCCAGGGGCAGAGCACCTCACAGTCGGGATCTCTTGTCCTTCCTTCCCCTTGCTGTCAACTATGTCCTAGGTGTCAAACAGAGTCGTCACAGTTTCCACTTGTTGAATGTGGACTCTCACAGCAATATTTTCACTTCACACCCCTCTCTCCCTTACCCCCTAATTCCAGCCATACTTCTTCTGCCCACGGGGATGCAGAACAATCAGGAGCTTATGAGAATCACTCTTCCTTCCCCTCCTCTGCTTTCTAACATATTCAGCATTTGCAGTCAGTTGGAGGGACATTGTTTGGAGCCAGAGGGGAACAAACACAGCAGGGCACGTTGCATCCCCGAACAAAACCTCTTTTCTCCCAATTCTACAAAGAGGCTGTGTATGATGCCAATATTTCCCAACTCCGTGGTCACCTAGTCTAACGATCCGTACGTTAGCCCCAGAGACGCCTCCATTTGACTTCCCACAATCTCCACAGTAAGAATCATATCAGCTTTTTAAAAGTACCGTTGTTTTATTTTTTTATTTTTTTAAAGTTTATTTATTTTGAAAGAGAGAGAGATTGAGCGGGAGAGGGTCAGAGAGAGAGAGAGAAGGAGAGAGGGAGAGAGAATCCCAAGCAGGCCTTGCACATTCAGCACGGAGCCCAATGTGGGGATCGAACTCACGAACCATGAGATCGTGACCTGAGCTGAAATCAAGAGTTGGATGTTCATCCGACTGAACCACCCAGAGGCCCTTACCCCTGTCCTCCTTTCCCCATCTCTACAGCCGTGACCCTAGCCTAAGTCAGGTTACTTCAAACCCATTCATTCTTCAGGCTTGATCTCGAGTTTCCCTCCCCCTCCCCCCACCACTGACATCTCTCTGGGTCTTGCCGGCCACGACATCTGTTTCCTTCTCTGAGTTTCTGTGCCCCGTTCTCCTCTGCACTCACTTTGGACGCAGGTTATGTACGTAAGATTAGCCTAATGCCAGAGGCCGGGCCAGAGTAGCCTGCATTAAAAATGGGGCTTTTGTGGGACGGCTATAAAAATACAAAAATACATTTTGATGAATATTTTAAAAGGTAATAATAACACACGTATCCTGCAAGGTTTGGCTCAGCCCCGGCACTCTTTCTAAATGGAGAGGTGCTTCTCGTGAAATGTCTCATAAAGAACTAGAACTTTGTAAAACTGAAAGCAGATAAAAGCTGTGGCCTTGACAAGCTTGTTGGGTTTTCTAGTTAATTCCAGGCAGAAACTGTTTTGCTTTGGAAGAGAGGCTCTTTTGAAAAAAAAAAAACAGGTTTAACGTGAGTTGGATTTTTTTTATTCTAAGGTATAATGTAGTGATAGCAACATTATTTATTCACTTGTTAGGAAGGATGGTTGAAAATGTTGTTTATAGCAGATGAGTGGTAAGATACCTACAGGTACGGGGATTTCATGTTAGGTGCTACGCACGCGCACACAGAAAGTTATTGTTTTGGTGTGCTTTAAAAAAATGTTATTCCTGGCACCAGACCTTTGGTACTGTGGATATTTTTGCTTAGGTGAAGCTGAGTGAAAAGAGATTAAAAAAAAAAAAAAGTTAGTTAACATGCAGTATAGTCTTGGTTTCAGGAGTAGAATCCAGTCACTTACAAACAACACCCAGTGCTCATCCCGACAAGCACCCTCCTTAATGCCCATCCCGCATTTAGCCCACCCCCCACCTCCCCTCCAGCAATCCCCAGTTTGTTCTCTGTATTTGAGAGTCTCTGATGGTCTTCCTCCCTCACTGTTTTTATCTTATTTTTCCTTCCCTTCTGTTATGTGCATCCGCTGTGTTTCTTAAATTCCACAGACGAGCGAAATCATATGGTATTTGTCTTTCTGTGACTAATTTCGTTTAGTGTAATACCCTCTAGCTCCATCCACGTCGTTGCAAATGGCAAGATTTCATTCTTTTTGATTGCCGATTAATACTCCATTGTACATATATACCACATCTTCTTTATCCATTCATAGTTCCTCTCGAAATAACACCAGCATTCTTCACAGAGCTAGAACAAACAATCCTAAAATTTGTATGAGCTGGAAAAGACCCCAAATAACCAAAGTCATGTTGACAAAGAAAACCAAAGCTGGTGGCATCACGATTCTGGGCTTCAAGCTGTATTACAAAGCTGTAATCATCAAGACAGGACGGTACTGGCACAAAACCACACACATAGATCAATGGAACAGGATAGAGAACCCAGAAATGGACCCACAAATACACGACCAACTAATCTTCGGCAAGGCAGGAAAGAGTATCCAATGGGAAAAAAGATGGTCTGTTCAGCAAAGCGTGCTGGGAAAACTGGACAGCGACGTGCAGAAGAATAAAGAGAAAATTTTAAATAAAACTTGAAACAAAGAATATTATACCAATAATCCAACAGGTGTTTTGGGCGATGAGCCATTTTGAAAGTGGTACAAGGAATAAATCTAATTGAGAGGTGTCCCACTGGGTCTGACTTACGGTGTTGCCTAGGACAGAGTTATCTCCGTTCAGTCATGTGCTACGTGGGGGAACTTGGACTGTGCCCAAGCTTCAGAGAGACCACGGAGGGTTAGCATGGGCTCTGGAGCTGGCAGTCCAGACACTCCCCGCTCCACCAGATCTATAGTTGCCTAAACCAGAAAAAATGAGCACAGTCAAGAAAGGACAATGGCACCAGCAAGGCAAAAAGACCAGAGCCCTTTTCTCTCAGTCCTTCCTCCCTGAACTCACACACCTGAGGACAGAGAAGTAAGAGAGAAAATCCTATTCCTTCCAGATTACAAGTCCAAGGTGGCATCAGAGCTTGGCTCCAGAAAAGAAAATGGATATGAGATTAGAGTTCCCGAATGGGACTGGACTTCTGAATCACTGCAAGGTTTGGGATTTATGACAGCATAAGAGTTAGGAAGGAAACTATTTATCGAACGTCTACCGGGTGCCCCAAATGGACACATTCGCTGGGAATACAGCCGTGAGGGAGACACACACAGCCGTGTTCTCAGACAGCTGACATTCCAGCAGGGAGGCAAAGCAAAACCCAACAAAAATACAGAGGGACCAATAAGTGAACTTCATGACTCAGGAAGTGAAGACTGCAAGAGAAAACATGAAGAAGATGAAAGAACAGAGGGTGAATTAGTCACTGGGTGAAATCCTCCAAGAAGGTTATGTGTGGGGGTGGGGGAGGCGTCTATTCTGCCGGGGGTGGGGGGTGCTGACCTCCAGGTTAGGTCAGCTGCTCTGAGCCCCTCTGGCCCCACAGCCCATGGGCTCCCAATGATCCTCACAGTGAGTGAAAGAGTCTGCATCTAGAAGGGTCTGCCAGCTCCCAGATGGGCTCTTCCTGCAGGGAGGAAGAGGCGATGATTCTTCTCCAGGGCTAGACACACAGGGAACACTTACTGAACTCCCTGGAAATAAAAGGGAACACAGTGAAGTCAATGAAGGGGAAACGGGTTGGTAGAAGGTCAAGTGGTGCTCATGGGTCGAGGTGGTCATCAGGGAAAGCCCGCCATGATGGCTACCCTCTGAGGAAGGCAGCAGATAGCCATTTGTACCTCCTTGCCCAGGACAGAGCAGTCTGAATGGAGGAGACACGGCTCAACAGAACTCCAGGGACGGACTCCAGGAGTCCTCCAGCTTTGTCCTCGGCCCCATGGCGTCTTCTCCAGACGTCTCTGAAGATGCTTCCCTCCGCCTCCCTGATTTCCCCGGGGGCAGCAGTGTCTCAAGTCTTGGACAGCAGCTGAGAGATGAGACCCCGTAGACCCTCCTGCTCAGTGCGAGGAGATGGTTTGTCTGCCAGGGGCTCTTCCCCAGTGACAGCTTTATGGCCTTTCAAATTGAAATCCTCGGCTTGAACTTGAGCCCTTCTCTTGAAATAATTGTTTCTTCTTAGCCTGGCTTTTAAAACAAACATAACTCTGCTTCCAGAAAGATGGAGAATACGAATGTTTCCTTATCCTCCCAGTAAGCAAAATGGAAAACCCAATCCCTGCTTTCTCTCTGCCAGGTGGACAGGGGCAGGTAGACCAGCTACAGACTGGAGGAACCATATGGTGGGGAGTTCCTGGGATTTCTTTTTGCCTCATAGATTCTAGACCTGGAAATAGAGCCAGCAACCTGGAAATACCAGCAGTCACTGACCCCACCCCACCCCCCTCCAAAAAAAACCAAAAAACAAAAAAGAAAAATGCTTACAAGGAGGCAGAAAAACTAGATCGCACACACATTGCTTGCTGGTGGGCACATAAAATGATACAGCCTGTCTGGAAAAGGGTTTAGCAGTTTCTTACTCAATGCACAGCTACAATACAACCTAACAACTGTACTCCTGGGTTTTTTCTCACCAGTAAAATAAAGGCATATATTCACAAAAAATATATGAAGACATATACTCACACTTGCCTCCACAGGAAAGTTTATAGCAACTTAGTTTGGAATAGCCCCAAACTGGAAACAACCAGATGTGTTTCAATGAATGAACCGTTAAAGACAATGTGGTCTATCTGTAGCATGGAAGGGTATTCAGCAATAAAAAAGGAAGGAGAGGAACAGTATCAATTAATAGCCTCCGTGACCTTGATGAGTCTTCAGAGGATCCTGCCTGTCCCAAGAGTACACATACCATTCTAGAAATGACCTAACTATAGAAAGAGAGAGCAGATGAGTGGTTGCCAGAAGTTAACGGAAGGGTGGATACGGTAGGGAAGGGGATGAGCCTATAAAAGGGCAACATGATGTGTCCTTGTCTTGGTGGGAATGTTCTCCATGGGATTGTATCAATGCCAATATCCTGGTTGTGTTATTGTATCATAGTTTCACAAGATGTTACCACTGAGGGACCCTGGATGAAGGGATTTCTTTGTATTACTTCTTACAACTACATATGAATCTATAATTTCAAGATAAAAAAAATTTAAGTATATTGTTTTAATGTTTATTTATTTTTGAGAGAGAGAGAGACAGAGAGTGTGTGTGTGTGTGTGTGTGTGTGTGTGTGTGCATGAGAGGGGGAGGGGCAGAGAGAGACAGACACACAGACACACAGAATCCAAGGGAGGCTCCAGTCTCTGAGTTGTCAGCACAGAGCCTGACGCGGGGCTCGAACTCACGAACTGTGAGATCATGACCTGAGCCAAAGTCAGATGCTTAACCAACTGAGCCACCCAGGCGCTCCAAGATTTAAAAATTTTAAAAAAGCATTGTAGGGTAGTTCTGGAAGAGTAAGAATGAAGAACCAATAAACAGTCCAACAATTCTGGAATAGATCGATAAATTAGCATGTGGCATTAACATGTGAGATTAACCTCTAAGCTACATTAGCCTACATTTCTACATGTAGGAATTAACATACGTTCCATGTGATGGAATATTTTGTAGCCATGAATTCTTTGAGGAACGTATAATGAGGAAAAGAAATGCCTATGGAAATAATAAAAATGACCAAGCTTTATGTGTCCAGCCCTAAGAAACTAGTTTAAAAGGCCCCATTTAGTTCTTACGATTTCATGAAGTATGTACTATACACATTTTTTTTTACTGATGAAAAAATTGATGCATGACAACAATAAATAACTTGTGTATGGTCATAGAGTAGAGCTGGAGTTTGACTCCGAGCCCAAATTATTCCAGAAGCAAAAAACGTGTAGGCTCTCTTCTACATTGCCTTAAACAACTCCCTTTCTTCCGGTGTTTACTTAAATATCTTTCTACCAAGGGTTTTCCTATTTTAGTTTCTCTCGTCTATTTCTTTTCCTTGCTATGCAACACGACTTACCCAAAGATATGTGAGAATTTGGCATATGATAAAAATGACACCTCAGACCTCTTTGAAGTGAAGGATTGTTCAATAAAAGAGAGAGGGACAACGAGGTGGTCATCTGAAAACAAATTAACACGGTGTCCTAACTCAATCCTATACCAGGACAAAATCCAAATGGATAAAAACACTAGAAGAAAACACCAAAAAAAGTATATATTTTATAATTTTGCGTTGAGAAGGCTTTTGTAACTATGACTCAAAATCCAGAAGCCATAAAAGGAAAGATAGAGATTTAAAAAAAAAAATCCAAATGTTTGAAAACATTCCATTGGGAGGCTGGTTTGGGAAGCAGGCACTGTTGTAAGTGATGATTGGAATATAAATTAATTCTGTCCTGATTGAGGGCAATTTGGCATTATCTATCAATATGTTTTTTAATTTTTTTAAATTTTTATTCATTTTTGAGAGATAGAGCGTGAGTCGGGGAAGGGCAGAGAGAGAGGGAGACACAGAATCCGAAGCCGGCTCCAGGCTCTGAGCTGTCAGCACAGAGCCCAACTTGGGGCTCAAGCCCACGAGCCATGAGAGCATGACCTGAGCCGAAGTCGGACGTTCAACCGGCTGAGTCACTCAGGAGCCCCTACCAATAATTTTCAAAAGAACGGACTCTTTTCTCTAGCAATTCCACTTCTAAGAGTTGACTCTAAAAGTCAGTTCACACACGTGTGAATACACAGAGGCATGAGGCCGTTCACGGCAGTGAGGCAATTAGCCAATGTTCGGAAACCAGCCCAACGTCATTCCCAGCGTCCTGGTGAAATAGATCATCGCACATCCACACAGTGGATTACTACACAAGTGTTAGAAATGGGGAGGGTGTACAGATATTGATACAGTGTCGACTGGGAAAAAAAAAGCGTGGAATAGAACAGAGTGTGTATTATATTATTTTCTGTGTAAAGAAAAAGGAATAAGAATTTACGCTTGTATTTGCTTACGTACATCCAAAGAAACCCTGGAAGGATACATTCAAAAATGCACACAGCAGTTATCTACAGGAGTAGCACTGGGACACAAGCACACCGTCTTACAATTTCTTATTTTGAGCCGGGTATGACCTATAACAACCAAAATTAAAACGTAGACGACTAATACCAAATTAAAAAAAAAAAAAAAAAAACAAAACCCAAACACTCAGAGGGTGAAATTAAACACAGTTGGGAAGATGATGCCTCAAATATTGAGTTATTTGTGGAATGATCTGTGCTCCTAACTACGAATATGTCTTTGCTATTCTCATCAGGCCTCCAGATCATTCTCAGCACCAGACATTTTAGACCAAAGCACAAACGTTCCTCAGGAAATATCTGGAAACGTCTTTCATACAAACAGGTGTTCGTGCTGTCAGCTTGTTTTTCATCCGTGTGGAAGAAGCCTAGGTTCCCCCCTTGCTGTTGCCTTCAAAGGGCAAACAGACAGGAACACTAGTTAAGTGATCACAATTTGTCATGTTGAAAAATAATGCCGCCTTATCATAATTTGATTGTCTATAATAAAACCCATATGGAACTTCTGGCACCTTCCTTCAACTGTAAATTGTCAGCTGGATTTCAGCCTCTTTAAGCAAAGCCTACATCGTCAAAGTGAAAACATAAGGCAGAGGGGTCAAGGCCATAAAAGCCTTGTCTGGAGCTATTAGTGATAAATGTCTCCCTCTTCTAGCTTTACCTCTGACGGCGTGTCACTGGTTTCGGTTCGAATGCTGTACCTGGAATCGGCACTTAGCGTACAGTTTAACACAGGAAAATTTGTCTGGAAAACACCGAATGGTACAGAAACCCATTACTCCATTCCTTTCCATCTGTTAGAAATTTGAGCCACATGCTGCCTAGGATAAAAGGGAAAGGTCTCTTTCCTCTCCCACTTGGATGCCCCGACAGCACAAAGGGCATCGTGTGCCAGGCAGCAATGGTCTCCAGACCGTCTTCTTCTGAGAGCCCCGTCACCTGCATGGAGCCATTGTCAGACGGAGGGAGAAAAATGGAATGTGGTTAATTCTTGAAGGTAGAATTTATCTTGCCTTTTGCCTAAAAGGGAAAGCGAATGAATCAACAAGCAGGAAGGAACTGCAAAACCGAAGTCTACGGAAAACGTTTCCGTGGAACTTCAAATTTTCCTAAGCCAATCGGGGTACATATATATTACATATGTTATATACGTCTATATTGCATATATTATATACGTCTATATCATATACATTTCCTTTGTGTTACTAGGAAGCTCCAAGCCACCTAAGGAGAGTTTATCATTGTAGCTAATTTTTATTTTTCCCACTATTCCTGCCCAAATTCACATCAGCTGGTAAAGAAATGCCTTCGCACCATTTGAGCTTTGGCAAAAATAGGGAAAGAACACAGCGCCTAAGGAATGCTAATCATGGAAGGGCTTCAAAGACTGCCCATCCGATACCGCAAAATTCCTCTTGCTCATCCCCTACTGGAGGTTACTACGCACTCGTTGTAAGCGGATTTAATAAGTGGGGGTTATTTCTGAACAAGGAATTGGCACACTAGCTCTGAATTGCATAGTTCCGGAATTACCGTGAAGAAAAAATAACCTAGTGGAAACTGTCACTACCAGCAGCCTTTCTCCCGGTTGTGGTGCAACCAGGGGGTGGGGGCCTCAAGCCTCACAGCGCACCCTAGTGGAGGGATCGGGAAATTTCCTAGACTGTGGTCCTGTATAACCTTACCAGGCAGTGCATGTAGATGAGAGGAGTAAAAATGTAAAGTGCACCCATCATCCCGTTACTGAAAGCGACAGACTGCTACTCACAATGTGCAGTTTTTTTCATTCCACACCCCTCTTTGGGTTCCGGAAGGACGAATATGTGTGGGCAGGCGGGCACACATGCTTTTTACCCTAAGGGGATCTTTTCCTATTTTGAAACCCGCTCTCCTCCTTTAACATTGCCCTTCACAGGTAGCCCATTCCATCTCTATGTCATGCCGGCCTTTGATGCCCAGTGCAAGGGTGTGCCATAATCAACAGAACAACGCTTTTACTGGATCGTTTCGACCTTCCCAACGCTGCCCTTATAGACGTTACTGGAATTAAAAAAAGAAAAAAGTCTTGTGGATAAAATTTTGCCCTTTTTCTCAATACATTCCGAGATGTCAAACTGCTCATTCCAAACGCACGCTGCTTTGAGACTTTAAAATTGTGTACTGTTAAAGTGCCGTGGTTGAAACAAGCTTCCTAATGATCCGGGGAGTTGATTAAGAAATTATCAAAGATGTAAGAGGGCAATATAAAATAATATAAAAGTATGGAAACGTGAAAGCTGTCTTTTCTTTGTCTTCTGGCATGTTTTCGAAGAGGAGAATTTAAGCTGCATGACACAGATCTAAAAACGTTCCACTTATCCACTTTCCAACCCCTTTTTTGGGAGAAGAGAGGCAATATTGTTCATTTTATCCGCTTACACTAATTGAATCGGGCTAGGCTGGACCAGCTATCCAGTGTGATGCTCTTTATTGTAAATCGTAAGATCACCACCTGCTTTAATACTCTGTAGACCTAACCTCAGGGTATTAAGAACTCATCTCGTATCTCGGCAGCAAAAGCCAAACACAGCACCTATACGTAGTACAGCCTCATTAATCCGTCGTGTTGACTGATGCAGAGATATTGTATTTATAAGATTAAATAAAGTGGTTGTGTATTGTGGTCAGAGACGGAGGGTGGAAAGAAATCTATCAAAGAAAGCAATTCACACCTGCTTGCTGTGAATAAGGGTTTTCCATTTTCTCTCTCAGAACTTCTCTGTACTTGAGGGGTAAGTGAATTTGTCAACTTGATTTCCAATGGCAAGTGAAATGTGGGTAGAGAATTAAGCAATGAAATGGTCTTTTCCTGCTTCTCCTTCTTTTCGTCCTCAGCAGTCATTGCTTTGGGGATATTCTTAAGGACGCACGACTCGGCATCTGCTTAAAGGCCACTGCGTATGATATAAAATGGAAAAATACATTTGCTGTGGGCAAAGCGTGGGTGGGGAGGGATTCCCAGGGCAAGTCACATCGGGCAAAAGGGATTTGTGGAAGATTCTTCTGTTCCACGATCAGTTTCAACATGTACAAGTTCCAGAGTGATCATGGCATTTCACATTTATTACAGGGAAAACATCCAGCTTAAAAAAAAAAAAAAAAGTATTTCAAAATCTAAAAGCTAATGACCCATAGCCTAGAATATGTTTGTCATCTGCTTAACAAACACTTCTCAGTAACAAGAAAACTGTTTTGCATGTTGCCAAAATTAGGTTGTAGACCTAAGAATGGTTTGGCCTTGTGCAGAAAGAGAGGAAAAAAAAGTCCCATCCTTTTCCCTGAATTTCTAGATTAGACCAAACTCCTGGGCCCTACCTCTACCCGTTTAATCGTCAGCCACCTCTCCAATCTACTTCCTGTCTCAAAACGCTACCGATTTAATTCATAGCCCTTTTTCTACCCTTGGAACTATCTGCTTGTTTATTTTCTTATTCGCTCTTGCTCTCTTCATTGGAATGAAAGCTGTCGTGAGGTACACCATTCTATCTGCCCTAAAATCACTCCTGACACAAAGAAAGTACTTGGATGTTTGTTGAATGAATAAATGAAAGCATTCACGCTTCCTGTTTTTATTATACCACACCTGCCTCTCGGGCTGGATTTAGAGTTTATTAACCAGACGGTCACCTAAGTAGCTTTATTTACTTAAAAAATGTTTTTAATGCTTATTTATTTATTTATATTGGAGACAGAGACAGAGAGAGCGTGAGCAGGCGAGGGGCAGAGAGATGGAGACAGAATCGGAAGCAGCCTTCAGGCTCCGAGCTGTCAGCACAGAGCCCGACGTGGGGCTCAAGCTCAGGAACCGTGAGATCATGACCTGAGCTGAAGTCAGATGCTGAACCGACTGAGCCATCCAGGTGCCCCCCTAAGTAGCTTGAAATTGTGATAAGTGCTAGGAAGGAAGGAAAGTGGTCTGTGATGGAGATATTTCACTTTACTCTCAGCCCTACCACAAGAAAATAATAATGTAGGTGTTCTAGCAAAGGACAACCCCCACGCCACACTGTTGGGAACAAGGGAGGGGTGGGGACTGGATGGGCTGGAGAGTAAATGTCCCATCCCCAGGGGCAGCCACAACTCACATTCTATCTGAGAACACAGGACGAAACTTCCCACTTCCCAGAAAGGTCCGAAACATGGATCTGTGTTCAAATTTTATCATTTTAAAATATTGTCAACTTGATCAATTTGGAAGTATTATCAATAAATGAAAATATTACCCAAAACACTGTGAGATTCACATAGACTCTATCTCTGGTTTGCGGCCTCCAACAGGAGGCCATTTTCCAACTTGGGTCTACATGCCTAGCTCAGCATTTCTGAGAACAGTCCCTCGAAAGTTCTGGCCAGCTGGTTAGAGGACTAGTAGTTTTATGGACAATTAGGTTGGAGAAACTCTCAGTTAAACAAACTGAATCAGGTCTGCTTGCTGCAGGACCTCTCAGGTCTTTAGGAAGCTGATATCCATTGGGAATCTTCAGGAGAGAAGATAAGGCAAACAGTATTTTCTTTTTTCCTTTTCTTAATATAATTTATTGTCAAGTTGGCCAACATACAGCGTACACCGTGTGCTCTTGGCTTTGGAGTAGATTCCTGTGATTCATCACCTCCATACAGCACCCAGGGCTCATCCCAACAAGTGCCCTCCTCCTTGCTCACACCCATTTTCCCCTCTCTTCCACCCCCCATCAACGCGGAGTTTGTTCTCTGTATTTAAGAATCTCTTACGGTTTCAGAGAGGGAGGCAAACCATAATAGGATTTTCTCAAACTCTTTGGTGGTGAGCCCTGTTTCTAGGCACATCTCATTGGACTGATGTTGCATAGAATTAGAATTAACCAATGTCTCAAAGTATTAGCTTCAGAAATTTTTAAAAATATATTTTAAGCCCCCTTTTGAGGGGGTTCAAAATGTTCACAATGTTCCCTGTTTTTGAACTTCTAGGCCCAGTGGCTAAACGTGTGGGTGCTGGTGGTGAATTCCAGTTCTGCTCCTTTCTACCCGGATGATCTTCTCCACGATATTTCATCTCTCTGTGAGTTAGTAAAGGCTCAATAAACTAGGACTGCTTGGCTGCCTTCGCTGCCTTTGCTGCCTTCGCTGCTCCTTCGCTGGAAGGAGCGAATCAGACTGGATGACACCAAGGGGAAAGCTAACTCAAAATCTGTTTTGCAAATTCATTGCAAAACACCAGTCACTTGATATTCAACCATGATTATTAACACCATAACATGTTAAAGACCGATTTAAAAAAACCGAATAAATGATACAGTTACGCGATTCTACATAGCTTATCTCAGTGAAGGCATCTATATCCTGCATGCATTTGAAGTCATTTCCTCTTTCAAGTTGTGTCAGGCAGAGCTGATAATGAGAATATATTCCAAGATTCTTTGCAAAGTGGTGACATGATGTGCACCAGCTTTATTCTTGTTAGGTTCACCTCACAAACATTGCTGCATGCCAACAGGTGCCAGGCATTGAGAATAATACCAAACTGCCTGAGACGCAGTCACGTCCCTCAAGTTCACCGTCTCTGTATATGAGAAGGGTGATTACGGTAGAAGAAATTCTTTCGGACTTCATATTGTGACCATTAGTGGATTGGAAAACAGCTTAGTGGGTCAAGACCAGCATTAAAACCATCAAACAGCAGAGCATTAGAAAAGAATACAAGGGGCGCCTGGGTGGCTCAGTCGGTTAAGCGTCTGACTTCGGCTCAGGTCATGATCTCGCAGTCCATGGGTTCAAGCCCCGTGTCGGGCTCTGTGCTGACAGCTCAGAGCCTGGAGCCTGTTTCAGAATCTGTGTCTCCCTCTTTCTCTGACCCTCCCCTGTTCATGCTCTCTCTCTGTCTCAAAAATAAATAAATGTTAAAAAAAAATTAAAAAAAAAAAAGAAAAGAATACAAAATGCCAGCATGTGTTCCGTGCTGTAAGAACAGCACTGTTCTGTGCATTCTTTGCTGCATTCATGAGCATGTGCATCAGGTCAATGTGTAAAATCTATTTCTTCCTGTGGGCCATGGTCAAATGAGGCAGTTGTGCAATGAGTGAATTCAAGTAAATTACCCTGAGGGCGGGAGGCACCGGAACAGTCTCTATCGGCTCCGTTCACGCGATGATTTCCTGATATAAAGTTGGATCGAGAAAATCTGGTTTCTGTTGATGGCAGATCATCTCTGCTGAAGAGTCTGTTCGCTGCTGAAGAAACTTGACAAGCCCCGCCTTGTACCTTGACACAGATATGTGACTGGATCTACCATCGACCTTTGGAAACTTCTCTTCCCTTTCATAGGACACTATGACTGTGTGTGTCCACTACTTGGCACTACTCTGGCAGCCATCTAGACGCCACAAGTGACAAAATCTGTGTACCAAGCCAAAAATACATGGCAGGCGCTGGAGACTAACTCATGCTAGGGCTAAGGAGATGTCGAACCAACGTAAACCCCTTACCTCCAGAATTCTTATTATGCTCAAGAAATAATAAATTCTCCTCATTAACTATGCCACTAGTGATTGGGTGAGCTATTTCTTCTTTTCTTTTCTTTTCTTTTCTTTTCTTTTCTTTTCTTTTCCTCACAGCCAAAGGTACCTGAAATGATATACTACTCAAAGTCCGTCATACTGGAAGACCATTTGAGCTATTTCGTAATTCTTTATTTCTAACTTTCTGAGGACTTAGAAAACATACTGTTTTATTTAGTCATTGCTACTGACTGCCCGTGTCATCCTCTATCCTTTACAATACCCCCTCAGGCACTATCTTCCTCTTCTGAATGAAAGCACCAGGTTTTGAAATGACTGAGTGACACATACTTTGGGAACAGATGGCTGCCAGTGCATGATTATGGTTTTGCCACTAACTTCACTTCTTTGAGCTCTAGCTTCCTCATCTGTTAAATGGTAATAAAAATATCTACCTTGGGGTGGCACCTGGGTGGCTCAGTGGTTAAGCATTCAACTCTTGACCTTGGCTCAAGTCATGATCTCGCAGTCTGTGCGTTTGAGCCCCGCGTTGGGCTCTGTGCCGGCAATGCGGAGCCTGCTTGGGATTCTCTCTCTCCCTCTTTCTCTCTGTCCCTCCCCTGCTCTCTCTCTGTCTTTCTCAAAAATAAATAAATAAACATTAAAAAAGTTTTTTAGACATCTACCCTGTTCTACTGTTATAAGAATCAAAACAGATAGCAGATAAGATATGCAAAATACTTACTACGCAGCCTATGAATAATGAATTGTTAAAAAGTGATTATTTAAAAAGGATTATTTAAAAAGTGATTGTTAAAAAGGATTATTATTAACTCCACCTCACAGCTAATAAGTGGTAGAATCTGAACTCCTTTCCGGATCAGTCAAGGTCCTAACACTTGCACATGATCTCTGCTGCTGAAAACATTTCATATCAAATGTTTTGTGGTGCTAAATCCATGCAATTTATAAACATACTAGTAGAGCTAAAAACCCTGCTTACTCCGTAATTTATGTAATTTAAGGTGGATTTTCCCTCTGTACTGACAAAGTCTTTGGGGTGGATAGTTCTCTTTGCCTGTTGGAATGGCTTGGCCTTGTGGCTGACAGGTAAGCCAGACAATAAAAAATCACAGCTTAAACCTTGGAATTAGGTGAGTTTTAAATTTTTAAATTTGAGACTAACTTGCATTTGCAATGTTGCACACCCTAACATTTAAAAAAAGTTAAATCGAAATATCCTCAAATGAATATTCAATTTCACAGAGTCACAACACTATCGCACAAGTTTCAAAAAAATGGTAAAAACATAATGTGGAGCGTGGAAAGTATGGGCTTTGGGGTCGGGCAATTCTCTTTAGCTACGTAGCTTGGAGTCAATGATTCGGTTTCCCTAGAGCTTGGATTTCTTCATCTGGAAAATAGTAAAGATCTAGAAATTCCCACTTAAGCTCTGATGTTTCAAGATGATCCCTTGGGGGCACCCAGGTGGCTCACTCGGTTGAGCGTCCGATTTCGGCTCAGGTCATGATCTCGTGATTTGTGAGTTCGAGCCCTGAGTCGGGCTCTGTGCTGACGGCTCAGAGCCTGGAGCCTGCTTTGGATTCTGTGTCTCCCTCTCTCTCTGCCCCTCCCCTGCCTGTGCTCTGTCTCTCTCTGTCTCTCAAAAATAAATAAACATGAAAAAAAAGAAGATGATTCCTTCAAAGCGATTTCGCAACAGAATTTGACTTAACCTATAATATAAAAAAGAAATACTGGAGGATTCATGTCACCAGAAACCACCCAGGAGTGGGGACATGTGGTCAGCCTCATGGAGAACTTGGCACTTGAAGGTGAAGTGAATTTTAAAAAGAAAAAATGTTTTTAATGTTTATTTATTTTTGAGAGAGACAGAGACAGAGCATCAGCAGGGGAGGGGCAGGGAGAGAGGGAGACACAGAATCCGAAGCAGGTATCAGGCTACGAGCCATCAGCACAGATCCCGATGCAGGGCTTGAACTCACGAGCTATGAGATAGTGACCTGAGCCGAAGTCAGATGCTCAACCAACTGAGCCACCCAGGCACCCCATGAATTTTTGATAAAGAGAGAGAAAGAGAGCCAGGCGGAGAAAATGCAGAGAAGCAGGTCACACGTGGGCTGTTCTGACTGGGTACATTTAAGAGAATAGTGGGAAATATAGTTGGAAAGATAAGGGAAAGCTGGTAGAGACCCTTGAACGTGACACTAAGAAGCCACAGCTTGTAGGCAAGGGCATTGAACTTCTATTGTTTCTAAAATAATTTTACAACTCCTGCACCTTTTTGGTTTTTAACCCAAATCTGGACTTCCGCCTCTGGTGATTTCGCTTTCAAATTAGACTCACCTGTGCTATCTCAGTGAGGTTTGGCCGAGGACTACAGAAGGGCAGAGTAAAAGACAAAAATGTTGATTAATAGGTGGGGGGGGGGGGGAAGAAAAGCCATGATATTAATAATAGCTGAATTTTCTTTTCTCAAAATGCAAGATCTCTGGGCTAAGTTCACTCCACATGGCTTATCTCATTTAATTTTCACAAGTGTGAATGATGTGAAATTGTGCTCAATACGATTATTATTTCCATTTTACAGATGAAGAAACCGAGGCTCAGAGAGGTGTAGTCACTTGTCCAAGGTCACACAGTCAGTAGGCGACAGAGGCCGAGTTGAAATGTAAGCTGCTTGATTGCAAGGCTTCTTTATACCTGCTTTTTACACCATGTAGGATTCTGGAAATCTTGGTTCTTTCATTCCACTTCTACCACCAAACAGCAGTGGCAAGATGGAGTGTCCATTAAGTGAAATGAGGAAGCCTATAGATTACACAGGTAGGCATGTTGTTGCTTGTTGTTGGGTGTGAATGAGGAGTTCAGTTTTGCACACATTGAGGTCGGGCAAACCTTTGAATGGAGATGTCGAAATTCAAGAATATGTGTCAAGAGGCAGCTGGATATTTAAGGCTGGACTTGAGGAGTAGGTGTAGGCTACAGACATGAACTTGGGGCGTGTCAGCAGGGGGCTGTAGCTAAACCCTTGGGACTCTACAGAAATAACTGTAGTCAGAGATGATGTCTAAGAATTCAGTTCTGGGGAACTCCAACGTTTAGAAGATAAGATCCAGCAAAAGAGATTGAGGAACTCCTTAATCAGTGAGGGGGAGAAACTGGCAACTAACTGAGGGTGATATTTCCAGAAGGAAGGGTCGCCGATGCGGCTGGCAAGTCCAGTGGGATAGGCCTGAGACGTCCGGGGCTTGGCAGCCGCGTTGAGGGTTGGGGGAGGCCACATCCTGGCCACATTGACAAGAACAGTTTATGTGGAGGACAAAAGCCTGAATGGAGTGTGTTCAAGAGAGAAAAGGACACGAGGAAGCAAAAACTGAGTATTTTTCTTGATATCTGGAGCCTGCATGAATTTGGGGATCAGTGTACTTATCACAACTTCCCGTAAAAAATTGTCTCTTATGGGGCGCCTGGGTGGCTCAGTTGGTTAAGGGTCCGACTCTTGATTTTGGCCCAGGTCATGATCTTGCAGTTTGTGGGACTGAGCCCTGCAGTGCAGGATCCTGCTTGAGATCTCCCCCACCCCCACCTCTCTCTGCCCCTCCCCCATGGGCATGCATGTGTACCCGAACACATGCTCTCTCTCTCTCTCTCAAGATAAATAAACTTAAAAAAAATTATGTCTCTTACTAGATCTTTGAAGGACTAGACTGTGATTCATCTTTTAAACCTTTGCAAAGGTTGGTGTTTAAATAACAGTTGCAGGATTTAATAAAACTTTAGAAGAAAGGCATCTTCTTGTTCAGATCTCTTGAATCTGTGCTTGGTAACAGGTTAAGCCCCGCCCCTCCCCTTTCCCTCCAACACAAAGACACTTCTGGAATTACTGGTTGACAACAGACACTTAGTGTGTTTTTTTAAACCGATGAAGATCAAATTTTCATTATGGTTTTTTTTTTTTTGGACAATGAATCTCTTAAGTGTGTATCTTATAGCTCTGGTTCAATTGTCGAGGGGCTGGAAAAATTAAGAAAAAACAAATCTCATCCCTGCCAACACAGTTTGTGTGAATCACAGCTCAGTGAAACCTTTCAGGCATATAATTTATCTTTTCTTTGACCTATGCACTAAATGCTTCATTTGTTCATGAATTCTGGCCTTGTTTTAATTCTGCTATGCTCTGAATGTAGTTTTATGAGGCACAAAAATAAGATTGTCGATCGGAAAACACAGAAGATTTGTGTGCCTCTCCCAGAATGCAATGGGGGCATCCTTCCCCCAATTCACAGCTCTGCAGGTTTGCGGCTGGAACTCCAAGCCAGGGAGAAGCATGCAGTGAGACAGGGGGGAAAGGTTCGAGTGGGTGGGTGGGGAGGGGACAGCTGATGTGGCTGAACCCAAGGCATAATTTACGCTAAGAATTCTGAATCAATACATTGACGGCCATTTATGCCTAGTGTGGTACTCCCACCAAGAAAGCCATTGGCTGAGAAGTTTTAGTCGTGTTACTTTCCAGGGGCTGGATTCTCTCATTACACTCCTAGAACAATCGATCCCTCCTCCTCCCTCCCCCTCCCCCAAAAGCCGTCTGTACAGCCAGGGATCAGATGAGAAACCTTAATAATCAGGAGGCTGTGGTTCGTTTACAGTCTTTACAGATGCATGTATTTGAATGTCCGCAAGGTCACAGACTGAAGGAGAAATAAATGGCGTAGCCTAGCTTTCCCATGTTTTACATGCATATAGTTCGGGGCGGTACTCGATATTTGAATTCCAATGATGTTGCCAATAAAAACATGGAAATTTGTAGTGTAACAAGACCAAATGCAAACCTCACTGGTGAATCTTAGGGAGCTGACTCGCTTTTTTTTCTGACAGTTTGAGGGTCTTCTGAGAGGTCACTGTAACTTTAAAATATCACCCACGGGCTTGACTCTATCAGATACCTGCCATGTTCCCCATACAAGCCCCCATTTTCTGAATTGTATCTCATTTTGGAACTCACTCCACTCAATTCGAGGTGCTGTCCCTAAGGGTCTCCAATAACAAAACACTGGGTTGGTAAAGTACAAGTCTGAACTTCCCTGTGCTTTTCTTAGAGCAGGAGTGGATTGACCGCATTGGGGCTTTATGGTTAAAAATGTTTAAGGGTCCGGTATCAGATGCTACACTGGTTTTCTTAATTAAGGTGGGGATTTGGATAAGTTACTTAGACACCTGTCTCCAGATGGGTAAAGCTCAGTCCTTCATCCTTGTCCCGTAAGTAACTCAATCTTTTCCTGACTCCAGTGATGGGTTGGCTTTGGGTGCCCCAGTGAATGAAACGTGATTATTCAAAAAAATCACAACCTCAGAACAACCTTAGGAGCCCACAATGGATAAATGAGCACTCAACAAGAGTTTCCACTCAGAGTCAGGTAGTAAATCGTTTCTCAAATATTCATGAATATGGATGACCAGTTTCTAGCCCCAAGACAAGTAACATTCCAACTCCCGGTTTATACATTTGATGGAATGTTCTGGGAGCCAGGGAGGCCAATTCTCTTTGTGTCGGAGCACCCTGCCCAACACATGGCCTCCCCAGCGAGAGCACTTAGCATCTCCCATAATAATGGTGGTGGTGGGGGTGGGGGGGTTGTACCGCATTTCTTCCTGGACCAAAGTCCCTGAGGACAAGGGCTCTGTCCCAGCCTCCACTGTAGCCTGGCCTCACCTGCACCCGGCAGCGTCCCACTCAGTAAAGATTTGGTGCCTGGATGCGTTTGAAAACTTACTTTGAATTATACAGAAAGCTATTCGATTGGCATCTGAACTGGTGCATTTGGGGAACCGGGCATTTGCAGGACAAGTTCTTAAGCTTTTGAAAGAAAAATTGAAAATCAGTTTGTGCAGTAGAAATTTACAGAAAGATCAAGAACGCTGATAGTGAGAGCCCGAACCCACGAACCTGATGACCCTTCCCCAATTTTAACTCTCCAGGACTTACAGCTGGTGCCTGACATTTACAGTATAATGTTTGACACGGTCCTGCGTGCATTAAAACCACAGACTGAGGTGATACTCGTTTTCCTTATGGAGAATAATATATCCGTACAGCGCTTAGAACAGAGCCCGGTATACTGTAAGTGCTCAATACATGACAGCCAGAGTTATTAGCAACTTCCCCTGAAACACAGTGTATCAACTTTTATTTCCTTCTTCATTGGAGGAGTTTCTTTTCTCGGCCGAACACAAACAAACTCAAGATAAAAAGCAAATGCTCTTTTTCAGATCAAAAGAACTCGTGTTTCTTTGTGCAGGAAAGAAAGCAGCTGATGTGGAATACCTCCTTTAAAAATATCTAGTTTTTACAAAGATATGACCCCAGCTTGTGGGAAAATAATTAGTACATAAAAGGGTCTGCCCAGAGCTGTAAAAGCTCTTTATTTAAACCCATGCTTTGGTGCAAAAGATAGTTAAAGATCAATCCAGGCTATTAAAAATAAGAAATGAAATGTATTCCAACAAAAGCCTATAAACATGCTGGTTGCGAAACAAGCTACCGAGGCCAGGCGAGGTATTTAAGTCTTTTAGGAACCGTTTTTATTCCGCTAAGGCCTTTCCCTCCAGACTCCATTGATCATAAATGCAACCTGTCTTCCTCTACCTTTGATAAATGGAAGGACGGATTCATCTGTGTGTAACTCACCTCCTCTCTTCTTCTACATAAAACAGATGCCACAGCTGTTATTGTTCTTCAAACAGATGTTTCTGTCCACAGGAACATGGGGGACACTACAATGTGCTACAATGTGCCATTTGTTCTAGAGGGCTGCGTACCTTGTCGGGGCCCCTTGGCGACTGGAGAGCAATATAGACGCCATCCGCTTACCCCATCAGAGCTGCCCCCCCCCCCCCCCCCGGAGCTTAACAAAAGGGATCGTCCCTCGTCAGCACTTACCCTCTCTGCAGGGACATCATCGGGCGGCCTTGACAATCCAGGGACTTCCTCGGCCTGGTCCTGACGCTCCGCGCTCTTGGCTTCCTGTTGGCTGTCCACTGGTGCCTTTTCCCGTCCCTTGTCCAGTTTGAAGAGTTTGTCAAAAAAGCCAGAGTCCTTAGGCTTGGCAGGGGCTGCTCCCCCTGACTCAGGTGAGACGGGCGCTGGTCCCCAAGTGGCAGAGACGCCTTCGTCCCCGGCTGGGCTCTGCCCCGGGGTTTTATCTGGGTCGTGCCCCTGTGCAGCTGCCCCCGGAAGAGTCATGCTTTCACTTGGTTCTTTGTTCCCTAGAGCTTTATTGGAGCTGACATCAAGCTTCACTGACCCAGTGGATGCATCCGTGGCTTGGTCTCCAGCACGTCCTGGTACAGGCCGAGCGAGTGTCAAGAAAAAACGAGATTTAGCAGCTGGCGCCCCGGCTTTGGCCTCGTTCCCAAGATTCTTTCCGTTGGCATCTGCAACACTGCTCATCTCCATTGTCTCGGGGGAAGAAGTGACCGCATTATCCTCCTTGACACTTATTCCCAAATCAACTGTAAACACAAAGACAAACAGCAGTTATTCAGCCCGGCGAGGAAATTCAAGGATCGATAATGGACTCCAAACGTTTGATACACAAAGGCCAGAATGCAGCCGGGGCTCTGTGGCTGTCCGGTCACGCTGCAAAGCAGAACCTGGTCACCTAGAACTCCTGTGACCTTGCTAGGAGAAAAGCCAGTTAGCAGAAAGCCCACACCAGGCGCTGCACTGGTGACACGCACGTTAATGACGCTGTCGGCCTGTTGCAGGGATCCCGAGAGAAGAGTGTTGTCACGATATCAGCTGGGAGGCAGCACAGCGGTCGGGAGCTTGGGCTCTGGAGCTAGAACAAAGTTAGTCAACCTTCTGACTTCTGACATCAGGGGCTGGATCATTCTTTGCCAGGGGGGCTCCTCTTGTGCGCTGCAGGATTCTTAGCAGCATCCCTGGCCTCTACCCAATAGATTCCAGGGCCACCCCCAAGCTGTGACAACCCAAAATGCCCCCCTATGTCCCCTGGGGGCCAAAAATCACTCACGTTTGAGGACCGCTGAGCTAAAGTGTCTATCTGCACCTGAGGTACCCAACCGTCCCATGCCTCGATTTTCTGGTAAATTCAGGCAAACAGTAGAACTTCCCTCCTAATTTGGTTATGAAGGTTACGTGACTTCATGTGCTTAAAACACACAGAACTGTGCCTGATGCATGTTGGTCACTGTCATTATTCACGAGTGAGAAACCTGGCCACCAGAGAGGTCGATGCACCTCCCCACGGCTGCCCGGTGAGCTGGTAAGTAACCGCGTGTGGTCAGGGGCAGACACCTGACTCTGAAGTTTGTGCTCTGTCTTACCATGAGGCCTATATTAGCAGAGACTAAGGGGAGATTTTTAAAAGTAGCACTCGGAAAGTTTCCAGAAGGCTGGAAAAACAAACGTCCACGCAAGAAGGCCGATTAGACTTCAGGTGGCCCGGAATCAGAGGCATAGGGTCAGCTTGTGGGTGCAGGCTCCGCCCCCTCCGGGGAGGGGCCCTGGCATCCAGCTGTTTCTGCTTTGACGGCTGTGTGGGTCCCATTGAACTGCTCTCTTTCCTCGTTGCCTTTTCTAAAGCAGTGCGATATTCGCGGGGGGGGGGGGGGAGAGATACCACAAATTTTGGAATCAAAGTTAAAGATCAAGATTCTCTACTGATAAGCTGTGTGACCTTGGGCAAGTCACTAAACAGCTTTGGATTTCCTCATCCCTCAGATGGGAATGCTAACAGCTCCCTTGCAGCATTTGCCCGGATGTTTAAGGGACACAGACTGCTTAATAATTGACAGGCACTGTGATTATCCTGAAGGCTTCTCCCATGCCTTTGCCAGCATTGCGGTTTGCTTTATCCAGGTGCAGCCAGTCAGGGGAGAATCTGTTGGTCTGCTCGTACGGCTTGTTAATATGCGTGAGAAACACACACACACACACACACACACACACAGACACACACACACTCCTATTAGCAATTGTTTTTGCCAAACTCTGGTATCTCCCAGTGTCTAGAGTCCAGAGCAAACATAAAGGAGGGAGAGAGAGAGAGAGAGAGAGAGAGAGAGAGGAAGGAGAGCCGGATTCCTAGGTAGAATGAAGGGTCCTCTTTGAGGAACACGGAAACGACGGTACAGAGGACGGTGACAAGCACTAGGTTGTGATATTCGTCACAATCTCGGACCTCGAGGAAGTCACCCCGTAGGGGCACTGGGTATGTCACCCAGCTCTTCCTCACCCCTTTCCTGTGCTCTAGGAATTCATAACCGTGGTAAACACTGTACTCAGGGCAAGAAGGCGGGAGGGAGAGCCGGAATAAGGAAGTGATAGATGTCAGGGTGCTGAGTAAGCCAGGCAGGCAGCTGACGCATCACAGTGAATATAAATGAATTGTGGGGATGGCCCATGCCAGGAGAAGAGGAAACAGTTGACAAAAAGGCAGAGACTGAGATTCAAAACAAGGGAGGGCTTTTCGAATTGCCAAGAGCATCAGCCTGTCTCTTTCCCTTTTTCCTCTCTTCTTGACTCTCCAGGCGGGAATCAAAAGAGCTAATGGTAAATGAGAGTGTCCCGCTCACGGAAAAAGTCTCTGAAAAGAAAACCCTTCTCCAGGAAAGACTTTTTAAAAATTGAGGTAAAATTGGCCCATATCGTTATCTTAGTTTCGGGCGTACAACGTGATAATTCTATATTGGTATACACTCCATACCGTTCGTATATATGACAGCAAGTCTGGTGACCATCTGCCGCCACGCGGTTGACCCCCCCTTCACCCTGTTCACCCACCTCCCAACCCTCCCGACCCCTCTGATCACCACCACTCTGTCCTCTGCATCTGCAAGTTTTGTTTGTCCATTTGTCTGTTATATTCCACCTATACGTGACTATGACATTTGTCTCTCTCTGTCTGACTTATTTCACTTAGCACAGTATCTTCAAGGGCTATTTATGTTTTTGCAAATGGCAACATTTTCTTCTTTCTTATGGCCAAGTAGTATTGATTATATATATATATACACTATATATATATATTATATACATATTATATATAATATATATATTATAATATAATATATATTATATATTATATAATTATATATTATTAATTATATTATAATATAATATATATTATATATTATATAATTATATATTATTAATTATATTATA
>NW_026057578.1:8192748-8287313 GCF_023721935.1 Panthera uncia | reverse complement strand
TTTTTTTTTCTTTTTTTTTCACTTATGCCAGTTTCTATTAAGTATATACTCAGTGACTTGGAGAGAATTTCAGAGAATTGGCCAGTACCTATTCCACTTGTGAAGTAATGGCTAGCAATCTTCTTCTTGGGAAGTTGTCTCCAGGCTCTCAAGTCTGTCTAGGAGGCATTTACTTGGGAGGAAGGAGGATAAGGAGAATGAAACAAGGAAGTAAGTTCCAAGAAACTGGATAGAAGAGCCACCAACTCTTTGTCTTTGCATTTAAAGTGAAGGGGAAAAAAATCCACTTTGGGAGAGAGATTGCAACCTCTTGAGACCTTCAATAAACATTAGAAACAAAATATTTCCATGGGGTGCCTGGGTGGCTCAGCCAGCTAGGTGTCTGACTTTAGCTCAGGTCATGATCTTGCAGTTTGTGAGGTCAAGCCCCACATTGGGCTCTGTGCTGACAGCTCAGAGCCTGAAGCCAGCTTCTGATTCCGTGGATTCCGTGTCTCCCTCTATCTCTCTGCCCCTCCACCACTCACGCTCTGTCTTTCTCTCTCAAAAATAAATAAACATTAAAAAATTGTTTTTTAAAAAATAAAAAAAAGAAAGAAAATATTTCCTAAGATATCGACTTAAATGCACACACAACACACACACGCATACACACACACATCCAATCTGTGAATGAATAGGAAGAAAACCCATTGGAGTTACAGGTTTTATACCGTTGCAAAGATAAATTTTGTTTACATGGCGTCCTCACATTATTATGGAAAGAATTGAACAGTGCCTTCTAGATGATCGGAACTCAGCTTTCAATTCCTATGAAAAATCTTGAGAGAAGCCCATCCCGAATCTGGTTCCAATAAAAAGTTTTCTCCTAAAGCAGACAAACAGATGACATACCAAAGAGATTTTACTTTCCATGAAAAAAATGCATAAGAGTTTAAGGAAGATAAAAAGGAATCAAGCAGGAACGCACATGACAGACCCCAACTATCTAGGAGAGTTGAAAATTTTGATCTTTCTACTGCAGAAAATACATTTTGTATTATGTGTGTGGCTTTTTAGAAGAAAGCCATCTTATGCAGACATGTGATTGAAAACTTATTTCCAGTGGCTTTTCAGCATAATTGTTAAGAACTTAGATGGTGGAGCAGAGGACCTCGGTTTGACTCTAAAATATTAAATACAGATGGTCTTTGGGGCCCCTGGGCAGCTTAGTCGGTTGAGCGTCCGACTTCGGCTCAGGTCATGATCTCACAGTTCGTGAGTTTGAGCCCCGCATCGGGCTCTGTGCTGACAGCTTGGAGCCTGGAGCCTGCTTCGGATTCTGTGTCTCCCTCTCTCTCTGCCCCTCCCTTGCTCATGCTCTGTCTCTCCTTCTCTCTCAAAAGTAAACATTAACACAAATTTAAAAAAATATTTAAATACAGATGGTCCTCGACTCGCAGCGATTGGACTTGTGTTTTTCGACTTTACAGAGTTGCAAAAGTGATTCTCATTCAATAGAAACTGTACTTGGAATTTTGAACCTGGATCTTTTGCTGGGCTAGCGACACGTGGGGCGCCCTTCTCTCCTGATGCTGGACAGCGGCAGCTCCCCGACAGCCACGCAATCATGAAGGTCAACAACCCGTAGGCTGACAACCATCCTACCACAGAGCCACCCCGTCTCTCCCTTCCACTGCAGTTTTCAGTACATTTCGTGCCATAGTCAACACTTTATTACCAAATAGGCTTTGTGTGAGATGTTTTTACCAAACGGCAGGATAATGGCAATGCTCTGAGCACGTTTAAGGGAGGCTAGGCTAAATTATGATGGTCAGTAGGTTGGGTATAGTAAATACATTTTCAGTGTACAATGGATTTATCTTTTTTTAGGTTTATTTTTATTTATTTTGAGAGGGAGATGGAGAGCAAGCAGGCGAGGGGAAGAGAGAGGGGGACAGAATCCCAAGCAGGCTCCATGCTGTCAGCACAGAGCCTGATGCAGAGCTTGAACTCATAAACTGTAAGATCATGACCTGAGCCGAAGTCAAGAGTTGGGCACTTAACTGATTGGGCCACCCAGGTGCCCCAAGAGGTAGCCCCATCTTAAGTTGAGGAAGATCTGACTGTGATCTGGGTGAATTACTTTATATCTCTATGCCTCAATTTTCCTATAAAATGGGCAAGAAAATAATAGTGCCTTCTTCAAAGAGTTTTTAGGATTAAATGAAATATTTCCTACAAAGTGCTTTACTGCTTGCGGGTATGTGGTGGATCCTCAGTAAAAATTAGGTTTTGTGTGTGTGTGTGTGTTCTATATATATTATTACTATAATCACTATTTCATATTTCTAAACATAGGTTATAAGAAAAAAAATTATTCCAATGGTTTAACCTACAAACTTGAGTGCTCTGGAAAGACGTTCAAAAGTAGTAATGATAGGAATTAACTTCTCTTCAGAAATCTAAGAATCTGGGCCAGAGAAGTTTCAGGAATGCTTATCATTTTCTAAGTAGCAAGTATTTTCAGTCAAAACAGCTGCTTCCTCAAAGTTCTACTGTATGTTTAAACACACACACGCACACACACACACACACACACACACACACACACACAGTATCTTTTCAGATTTTGTGAGGAAGGATCATCTTTGGGGTTGTTTTTTTTTTTCATGTGCCAGAGTTTTGAAATATTCACTTGCTGCCACTGTAAACACCATCTCTAACATTTAGTGGACGTTTCCCATATGCCAGCCATTATGGTAAATGCTGTATGTAATGAGAAGCATTTTATTTATGTATAACAGGAAGGGTTTAAGTTAGGTAGTATCATCACCCCCCCATTTTACAGATGGGAAAACCAAGGCTCTGAGAAGTAAGGTCACTTTTCAAGTGGCTTTTAATTGTTAAGAACTTAGATGGTGGAGCAGAGGACGTCGGTTGGACTCTGAAATATTAAATACAGTGGTGTATTAAGGGTGGAGGCAGGATGTGAGCCCATGTTTTGCCTGATTCCAAAGCTCAACCCCCTGACATGTTGGAGTAGAAGCAAGAACAGAAGAGAGGGAGGGAACAAAGCAAAGTTTGGTTAACGGAATTAGTGGATTTTCAAGAAAACGCTATGCACGAAAACACTATGCACAACAACAACAAAAAAGCCTGTGTTTTCTCACATCTGGGAAACATTGCTGTGTGATTCTGTTTTGTTTTAAATAAAAATTAGATCATGTCATTCATCTACATAAAACTATCCAAAGAGGGGCCTCAGCACCACTGAAATCCAGCCCAAACTCTACCACGGAGGACACCAGCTAGACCCTCAGCTCATCCCGTGTTCCTCCTCTCGACACACCAACCTCGTCCCCACCTGAAGCCCTCTGCACTAGTCGGTCTTTCCGCCTGGGAATGCTTCCCCTCTGATCTTTCTTCCCATGGCTACCTGCTTACATTCAGGTCTCAGGTCAGGTCTTCCTTGACCACCCTCTCTGAAGTCACCCTCCTACTCACCCCCCTTCCCTCTCTGGACTCTGCAGAGCATTCCATAGTCTCTGAAATGATCTCATTCATTCATCGCTTGCTTGCTTCTTCCCCATTAGAACGTAAGCACAAGTAGATAGAGACCTGGTCCGTCTTGATCATAGCTGCGTCTCCACTGCCCCCAGAAGTGCCTGGCACCTAACAGGATTAAGTCAGGGAACAGGTAAGGCAGCAGCACAGAGCCCGGGGCGTACCAAACACCAAGGGAACCTGGCTATAACCATGGCAAGAGTAACAACCCTTGTGATACTAGCGGTGGGGGAGGAAGAGCTCTCCTCCTCTAAGACTCCATTATCCAAATCCTCCTAGCGACTGTTAGGGTTAAAGAAACCATCATCATAATTTCACTCACAAAGTGTCCACTTACAAAGGTCATCTCCCACTCGGGCATCCTTTCCGGGGCAATGCCGTCCTATGTGTCAATACCCCGATCGATCAGGAGAAGGGACAAGTACGGGGGAAGTACGACGCACACCAGTTGCAAAGGGGAATCGCACACCTTCCAGAAGATGCAGGAGTTCGTGGAGTGTTGGAAAGTACCACTCAGATCACACACGTGGTTTTGTTGGGTGAGAAACAGGCAGAGTTCAAAGAGTTCACCCAAGAAGACAGGAAGGTAGAAGGGAAACTAGGCGACGACCCACTAAGCTCTTCAAAAGAGAATTCTACTTGAATGCAAAGGATAATGAGAGGCCCTTGGGAAAACTGATGAAGACCTCGAAATGTTTTGCGAAATGACCCTTCTGCGGTCTCGCTGCAAGAGTCAAATGACACATCAAAGGACTGTGGCTTTCTGTGTTGTGCAAATGCATTTGTTGTTTTATAGGCCTTGAAATAAGGATTCATGTGGCAGATACTTATAGCTCGGAGGAAGATGTTAGATTTGAACATTTCACGGAATGATCACGTTTCATGCTTTGCATCTCAATATGAAAAGGCCACGATGTCCTCGCCAAGACATTCCAGCATAAATAAAAGGGAGAAACGGGCTAGGGGGCATCTGAGAGCTGAAGGTTCCCAACCCTTGGCGTGATACGGCATGTCTGAACATCCAGTGAGGTAAATGCTGGCTTGAAATGCTGGCTTCCAACATCATGTGGGCAAAAGGTAACTCCTCACCCCGTGCTCTCGCGAAAGTCAGCTGTGACCTCCTGTCACTGTGGTGCAAGACCGTACTAGTGAAGATCACAATTTCTACTCTCCTCTCTGCTCACAGATTTCTTATGATTCATATGCTTCAAAAGTCTGGAACATACAAAGATAATTCAAGCACAAAACCACCTTCGTTCCAATGGGAGCCAATATCATCACTCAAAGACGCATTTAATGTTTGATTTTGGTTTTTGTTCTTTTTTTTTTCTCCATTTGGTAATAAGACACACTCTACGTGGGTTTACTATCCAAAACAATTTATCTCTTAGCTCTCTTTTTCTGTCTAGACCCTCCACCCTCATGGCAACGTAACTAGCGTCTGCAACCCAGGGTGGCTTATCAAGCTTTGTCCATGTTCGTATAAATACATACAAGTGTTCCAGATACACGTACACAGGGGCTTGCCGGTTTTTATAAAAATTGGATCAGAACAGATGTAGGGTTTGATCGCTTTTATATATCATTGTTATGGATTGAACGTGTGTGCCCCTGCAAAACTTACGGGCAGAAATCCTAACCCCTACTCTGGTGGTGTTAGGAGGCAGGGCCTTTGGGGGATGATTATATCGAGAGGGTGGAGTCCTCATGAATGCGATTAGTGACCTTATAAAAGAGGCCCCAGAGAGCTGCCTTGCCCCTTCCACTGCTTGAGGACACAATGAAGAGATGGCCTTCTGCAACGCAAGGTCTTACGAGACAAGGAATCTGCCAGCATCTTGATCTTGGACTTCCCAACCTGCCCAACTGCGCAAAACAAATGGTTGCTGTGTCAGCCCCCAGTCTGTGGCATTTTTTTAGAGCAGCCTAAATAAACTGAGACAACCATAGTCATTCCTCAGAATCCACATGTCCAAGTCTATCTTATTTTTTAAAACACTGCCTAATATTCCTTAGTATGCACACACCAAAAGATATTTAAGCCATTGCCCTAATCAATGAACATTCTGATAGTTTTCAAGTCATTGTTTCCATTTCCATTTCTATTACAAACAACACTGAGATAAACCTCCATGTTCAAAAATCCTAAACTAGTTCTTTTTTTTTAAATGTTTTAATGTTTATTTCCGAGAGAGAGAGAGAGAGAGACAGACAGACAGACAGAGTGTGAGTGGGAGAGGGGCAGACAGAGAGAGGCACACAGAATCCAAAGCAGGCTCCAGGTTCTGAGCTGTCAGCACAGAGCCTGATGCGGGACTTGAACTCATGAACCGTGAGTCATGACCTGAGCCAAAGTCGGATGCTTAACTGACTGAGCCACCCAGGTGCCCCACTAGTGCCTTATTTCTATAGAATGTAGAACTGTTGCTCCCAAATCAATGTGCATTTAAGTTTTAAAAATAGACACTGCCAGGTTTCTTCCTAAACAAGGGTTCTAGAGGGCCGCCTGCGTGGCTCACTAGGGTAAGCGTCTGACTCTTGGTTTCGGCTCAGGTCATGATCTCACGGTTTGTGGGTTGAAGCCCCTCATCAGGCTCCATGCTGACAGTACAGAGCCCACTTGGAATTCTCTCTCTGTCCCTCTCTCTGAACCTCCCCTGCTTGTGTTCTTTCTCTCTCTCAAAATAAATACATAAATAGGCTCTAGAGATGTGTATTTCAGCAGCAAAGTAACAGAGTGTCTCTCTCCCACCCCCAAGGGTAGCAGGGATGTGAAGCAGCAAGGACACTGATCAGATCTATAACATAAAGCACATTTTAAATGGTAAAAGACGTACCAGGGAAGGCCACATATTATTCTATGAGGGTCCTCAGCTGTTGGAACGCCAAAGGTTAACCTTGGACATGGGTGGTGGGGTGAGCAGAATTCATGCCACAAAGAACACTGCTGAAGATTGACAATTACGAGCCTGGGACTCTGGTGCACTAAGAGTAGCCAGCCAGAAGGCAGTATGGGACGAGAGGCTCAGGGAAGAAGAACGGGAAAAGCAAACGAATCCAGGAGACATCGTGTTCTCCAGAAACGATCAGGGCCCGTATGAAAAGATGCTCCACAGCATCAGTCATTAGGGAAAGGCAACCGAAACCTCAACACGGTACCAATTCACACCCACCAGGACGGCCATAGTCAGAAAGACGGACAGTAACCAGTGTGGGCGACGACGTGGAGCCACCAGAACCCACATGTGTTGCTGGAGGGAACGTAAAACGGTGCAGGTGTTTTGGAAAGAAGTGTAATAGTTCCTTCGTGAGTTAGACAGAGTTACCGTGTGACCCGGTAATTCCGCTCCTCGGTAGGTAACCAAGAGAATGAAAACGTACGTCCGCACAAGAACTTGTACACAAAAGTTCACAGCAGAACTATTCAAAATAGCGGAGAAAGTGGAAACAGCCCAAACCTCAATCAACTGACGAATGGATAAACAAGAGGTGGCCTGTCCGGACAGTGGAGTCACATGCAGACATGTGAAAGAATGAAGCATGACCACACACTTTCCACATGGGTGAACCTTAAAATGCGACGCTAAGTAAGAGAACCCAGATATAAAATACCACCTATTACATGATTCTGATTACATGCGACATCCAAAAGAGGCGAATCCAGAGAGACAGAAAGCAGATTAGTGGTTGCCAGGAGTGGGGGGGAAGGGGATACGGGGAATGACTTGCTAATGGGTGCGGGGTTTCTGGTTGGGGTGCTGAGAATGTTCTGGAATTAGATAGTGGGGATGGTTGCTCTACCTTGTAGATATACTCAAAAGCACTGAACTGTATCCTTTATCTCTTTTTTAAGTTTATTTATTCACTTGGGGGGGTGGGGCATAGAGAGCAGGAGAGACAGAATCCCAAACAGGCTCCGCGTTGTCAGCACAGAGCCTGACACAGGCCTCGATCTCACAAACCGTGAGATCGTGACCTGAGCCGAAATCAAGAGTCAGCAGCTTAACCGACGGAGCCACCCAGGCGCCCCTGAATTGTATACTTTAAAACGATGAATTTTGTCGTATATGAATTATATCTCAATTTTGAAAAAGGAGACACTGCATAAATCAACATCAGACAGTGGGGAACAGGATGGGCAAATGAACCCCCAACGTGAGCACACAGTTAAGAGAAAAGACACACAGCTGGCTTTCAAGCATAAAACAAGATGCTCAACTTCACGAATAGTTAAATATGAGCAAAATAAAATTACACCGAGACTTAGTTTTCCACCTATCAACCCAGTGAAAAAGGAGACGTTTAGTGACCTGCGTAGGGAGGGGGAGACTATGAGAAAAGCAGCTGCATATATCATTGGTGGCCGTGTATTTTGGCAGTCTCCTTGGAGGATAATTTAGTAAGACAGATCAACATTTAAAAATTCACAAACTCTGTGAACTCAGAGAGTCTGAGTTTTTTAAGTCACCTGGGGTTGATGTACCCTTCAGAGGTCATTTTAAAAAGGACTCACGGGGCGCCTGGCTGGCTGGCGGTAGAGCACGTGACTCTTGATCTCGGGTTGTAAGTTCGAGCCCCACGCTGGCGTAGAGATGGCTTGAAAAGGACTCATGAATGAAGTGCATAGGCAGCTTCAAAGGGGAGGGAGCCACTGGTGACCTTCGGCCCACACAGTTCCTCCCTGGTGACAACATATACAGGAGCTCTAGCAAGGACAGGAGGCCTGGTGGGCCCAGAGGCCAAGCAAGCACACTGAGAATTGGCTATTAAATGTTTAGTTGCTTCAAGCTGGGATAGCCTGCTGCCAATGATGATTTTGTTTAATGTTTATTTATTGATTGATTTCGAGAGAGACAGAAAGAGAACACTAGTGGGCGAGGAGCAGAGAGAGGTGGAGAATCCCAAGCGGACTCCGCTCCAAGCCGGATGTGGGGCTTGATCTCACGAACCGGGAGATCATGACCTGAGCCGAGATCAAGAGTGGGATGCTTACCTGACTGAGCCACCCAGCTCCCCGCCCCCCCACTTTTTTCTTAAAGGTTACTTATTTATTTTGAGAGAGAAAGAGAAAATGAAGGAGGGGCAGAGAGAGAGAGAGAGAGAGAGAGAGAGAGAGAGATTGAGACAGAATGCCAAGCAGGCTCCATGTTGTCAGCACAGAGCCAGACACGGGGCTTGAACTCACAAACCGGGAGATCACGACCTGAGCCAAAACCAAGAGTCAGACACTGACTCTGAGCCACCCAGATACCACCCCCCCAACACCTTTTTAAAAGTTACTTTCGTTGAGATACAAAAAGCAGGGAGAACAACTTTACATTCTCAGAAGTGGCCAACTTCCAGATCTGCTAATGCGGCTAGTACGGTGTTGGCCCAGCAGGGTGTTTAGATTTTTTTGAATTGGGAAATTTCTTTTGAAAACCCTAAAATGGGGCTTTCACCGAAACATCTTACTATCTGCTGAGGGATTCCCCCAGGGAAGCCAAGCCCGAAGCTGAGCGGAGCTCTGAGCGCCAGCATTTCTGACTCACAAGGTGTGGGCTGGCGCCCCAGAATCTGCTGGTCTGACCTGTTCAAGGTGACGGACGCGGCGGGTCGGGGCATCTGAGAGTCAGTTATGCATCACAGCTTTTGTACCTACAGATGCAGCCAGACTCTGTTCACATTTCCCATCTCTTGTTCTCCGAAACATTTGGTCTTTGTGGTCGGCTCTGCGCATAGCCGATCCCACCCACCAATACGCTGCTTTGATTGTTAGACTTCTAGAAATTCTAGGGCTTTTTAGCATTTCTTTGGTCTCACTGATTTTTTTTTTTTTAAGTTTTGTTCAGCGACGAGCGTTGGCCAGTTCTCCCCAGTGTGGTAAAAGGATGTGAAAGGAAGGTATTTAGAAAAGTCCACTCGAGGATAAGAACTACGGTGGACGCATTTATTCCGCATCACGATCTGGTTCAAATGCGCCCTGGGGAAGAGAAATGAAATGAAGTTCAGCTCCCCTGTGATGATCCTGTTTCTCTCTTTGCTGTTTTTCACGCTTTCTCTGGGTCTCATTCGGGCTGTCGTGGCCTCCCCGTCAAGAGGAGGTCAGGTTCACGTTGCTCATGCTTCTGAAACTATGTCGCTGTTTCTACGTTCGGGGCCCAGTGTGCCGTTCTGGATCCTTCGCGGTCCAGAGAGGCCACGAGCAGATTGTGTGTCAGTGGGCAGCGGCCGCGTGGAAGTTAGTGGAAGTTAATGAAATCAGACCGTGGGAACCCTGGAACAAAAAGCTGTGTCCAGGGTGTCAGCCACGGTAGGGACAAAAAGTCCCAGGAGACTTTAAAACAGGACTGCCCACGTTTTATTTTTGAAAAACGTTTGACTAAGGAATTTTCTGTGCGAGTGCCTTCCCAACGGTTTCTAACGCTGCCGAACGTCAGCCCCTCGAAAAATCCTTATGCCCGCAGGGAAACTTGAAAAAAGATTTATGCCTGGGCCCTACCCTCCGGAGCCTCCGATTTAACTCCTTCTAGGTGGGACCCGGTAATGGGATTTTCAAAATTCCCCTGGTGATTTTAATGTGCGTTAAAAATTGGGAACCCCATGATTTTAATGGCCATCATTTACTGTTTCAGGCACCAAGCAAAGGGATTTACAAGCATTATCTTATTTACTCTTCATAACACCATTCGATGGAGGACTTAAGTCTCTTGTTTAAGCTCACAGATGCTCAGAGGCCGGGCGAGGCCTCAGATTCAAGCGGTCTGTCCAGAAAGCACCTGCTCTTGAAGAAACTATCTCAAATGCAAAGGATAAAAAACAAACAAACAAACAAACAAAAAAAAAAAAAAAACACGTACAAGAATACTCACTGCAACAGCGTTCAAAGTGGAGAGAAAGAAAAATAATGAATGCCCAACATGGGGGTAATGGCTGAATGAACTATAACATACCCCCACCTTCAAACATTTTGTAGCTGTCAAAAAACAATGAATTAAAGATTGTACCGGTTGCATGAGAGGCATTTGTACATGTTTGTGTAGCCCAGGGATGTGCCCTGGGCTGGGCTGGATGCACGTTTGGGGACTCGCTGGGCCTTGCTCTCTTTCTTGCCCCACGGCTTCTTCGTGGCACCAGTTTGGGCTCCCCCCACCCCAGCAGGGCAGTCTCAGAGTACTTGGACTTCCGACCTGGCAGCTAGTGTCCCCCAGAGCTACCGTGCAAGAGACAAAGGCAGAGGCTGTAGGGCTTCTTAAGGCTTAGGCCTGGAGTTCATGGGTCCTCCTCTCCACTCTATTACTGGTTACGCAGGCCAGGCCAGCCCAGATTCGATGCGAGAAAACTACAACAGGGAGGCATGGATTATTCGGGGCAGGGAGGGGAGGAAGTCGGGGTGTGCATATCTGGAGACGGTCAACCACCACAGTGTAACAGGCAAGGTGACTTTATCCGACAGAAATTCTCCACTAGAGTTTTTGGTGAGAAAAAGCACCAGGGATGAGACCTCCCAGGGCATGCTTCCAAGGGGGAGGAGGGGCAAGGAGCCGCTGGGCGCCCCCCCGGGGAGAGCCAGTTTTGCCGAACGTTCGGTCGCTGCTGTCTACCGAGAGGCGATGCCGTGCAATGCAGAACACAAGGGCCTGCGTGGATGGGGGCAGAGCAGGATTTCAGGTGCACGGCCAAGGATAAAGAGCTTGTTGGGTAGGGAAATCTATAGCACATGTGGGGAGAAGAGGGGAAAAGGGAGGCTTGGGAGACGAGCTAGAGCCCTTTCACGTCTTCTGCGAGGCCTGAGTAAAGATGTGTGCTGTTCTCGATTGCTCTGCTGTAATTCTCTCAGATCCACGCTGGCAGGCACTTACCCTCCCCACGGCCTATCCACGCCGGCCCCGTTCTCTTCCCTTGTTGCCCAGAGATGCGGGCCTCCCAGCATTCCGTGCGGCTAGCCTGGCCATGTGACCAGCGTGGCCACGTGACCTGGTTCCGGCCAATGAGATGAAGGGGATGCCTACTGGGGGCAGGGGCTTCTGGGAAAGGTCTCTCTTTCCGTGCTAATGAAAGGGTGGAAAATGGCGGCCGATCTTTGCCTTTCTCTTCGTGTTATGGTTTGTTAGTGGGTTATTTGCTTCGTTTTGTTTTGTTCTTCGCCTTTCTCTTCCCGCTTTTGGATCCCATCGTGTGAGGATGTGGTGTCGGGGCGGTGGCAGCCCTCCTGTGAGCAGCAGTGACCTCACGGGCACGCTTGTTTGGTATCGCGCTGAAACGCTGTGGAGCCCCCCCCCC
The DNA here is from genome assembly GCF_023721935.1 of Panthera uncia. Taxonomy (NCBI): domain Eukaryota; kingdom Metazoa; phylum Chordata; class Mammalia; order Carnivora; family Felidae; genus Panthera; species Panthera uncia. The sequence continues at coordinate 8,275,505 of NW_026057578.1, read as the reverse complement.
CCCACTTCCTGTTACAATTAAAAGGGGTGTTTCCTGAGTCAGGGTTACGTTGTGGCGTCACACATTGGGGTCTAGGAACTTTCTCATCAGCCCCCTTTCCTCACCCATCGGCTGCCCCTGGCCTAGTTGCCGTCGTGCATTTGTTCGCTACAACCACAAGGGGAAGGCTCGCGCCCCCTTCTCAGGGACTTTTATTTGAGTGTCGGGAAGAGATTTAAAAAACAGGCCAACTGGGGGGTTAATAGTGCTCAGATGCTCAAAGGACACATGTAATTGCTCCCCTCCCGACCAGTGATGTGGGTCCCACGTTCTCCCCCTCTCCGGGAGCTCTGAGTTTTGGCCTGGGGCCTCCCATGACACTTTGTCCAAGCATCACTATCGGCAGATGTGCCTCTTCTCATTCATTATGTTGTCGCATCGGCAGGGGGACTCGAGTAAGAATTTCTAATCCCATGAGATGACTCACCTTTTTTTTTTTTTTTTAATTTTCTTTATTTTTTAAAGCAAAATTAGGCAATTCTTTTTTGGAACAATCGACTAGGAGCCGAAAGGGAAGGTGTTAATATTTGAGAAACTTCTTATCCAGGAGAAACAGAGACAGTCTCCTGTTTCTGAAAAACGATGTGTTCTGGCCGATAAATCATGCATTTGTCTCTGCCATCCAATAGCAGTGAGGACTGAACAATTTTTTTTTTTTTTTAAAAAGCAGGAACTAATGTGATACATTTGATAGGAAGGAGGAGAAAAAGGAGGCATTTTTATTTCCCCAAAGATCAGTGAGGTTTTAGGCATAAGTATACAGGTGGGGAAATCTGGTCGGGTGACATGATGGGTGAAGTGGGACATACGGCACACACGTGACTATAGACTCTGCTCATCAGCCTCTCCCGTCTCCTGTATTTCCTCACATTTACCCTGGGCCAGCCACTGTTCTTCTCGCTCTCTCCGAAGTTACTATCATTATTCCCGTTTTACAGATGACTCTCTGAGATGCAAATTCCTTGCCAAGGTTGCACAGCTAGTGAGTGGCAGAGCAAGGACATTAGCTCAGGTCTGTTAGACTCTAAACTGTGAGCACGGGGACGCCTGGGTGGCTCAGTCCGTTAAGCGTCCACCTTCGGCTCAGGTTATGATAACCAGGTTTGTGGGTTCCAGCCCCCGTGTGGGGCTCTCTGCTTGACGACTCAGAGCCTGGAGCCTGCTTTGGATTCTGTCTGTCTGTCTCTCTCCCTCTCTCTCTCTGCCCCTCCCCCACTCGTGCAGGTGCTCACTCTCAAAAATAAAAATATTAAAAAAAAATAAGGCGTGAGTGCACTCACATTAGTTTTCTATTGCTGCTGTAACAAACCACCACGATTTTTGTGCCTTAAAACAACCCAGATATATTATCTTACAATGCTGAAGGTCAGAAGTCAGAAACGGATCAGCTTCTGGATGCTCTAGGGGAGAATCTGCTTCCTTGCTCTTTGCAGCTTTGAGAGGCCCCCTGCTTTCCTTGGCTCATGGTCCCCCTCTTCACGTCGAGGCCAGCACTGCAGAATCTTCCAGTCTCTCTCTGTGTCTGCTTCCATCCCTCTCGTCACCCTCTCTGACTTTGACCCTCCTGCCTCCCCCTCATAAGGACCCTCGAGAGGACATTGGGCCCACCCGGGTATAAAAGTTACGCTGGAGATAATCCAGTTGACTTCCAACTGTAATGACAACCTCTTTGAGCATCAGCATTGACTCCAACCCAGAACAAGTCACGTTCCCCACGTGTTCACCACATCCCAGGCGCGATGCTCAGTATTTCATGCCTATCAACCCATTTCAGCCTCACAATGGTCCTTAGAAGCTTGGTTCTGCCAGTAGTATCGTTCCAGTTCTACAGATGAAAGGACAGAGGCTCAGAAACTTGCCCAAGCTCACGAAACCGAGCCACAATTCAAATTTAGCACCCTGGCTTCCTAGGCTGTGCGCCCAGTCACCCCCACCCCTGCTTCTTAGTAAGCCCTCACAGGAAACGTTCCTGCATGGCGATGAACTGTTTCATCATAATAGGAAAAAAGTGGGGGAAATCTAGATAAAAAGAAAGAAAACAGTCACTCAGAATCCCATTTATCTGTTTCTCTGGTGACTTTTCTCTACGGGCATGTGTATACATACACATCGCCAGAGATGAAAACAGATGGTGTCTCAAAAGATATGGTCAGAGAATTCTGTCGAAAGGATAAAAAAAAAAAAAAAAAAGTCCCCCGGAATCCTACTTTTATACCCCCTTAAAAACTGCATTGAAAATTATAACTCAGTTAATAACCTGGGGAAAACAGCAAGAGGGCGGGAACAGGCCGCCTTCCTCATTAAATGGGATAATCACTCCAAAGCGAGTTGCGCTGGGCTCAAGTTGTCAATGAATGACAGGCAGAATTCTGACCTCAGAGGATTAATCTAAACTCTTTACAGATTCTCCGGCGGGTGCCAGATAAGTTGAAAGGAAGGCTGCAGGGTAATAGAGCTAAATACAACCAACTCATGCCTCACCAAAATGCCATTCTCTTTCTCTGTGTCCCTCGTCATGTGTAGGTCACAGCAATATGCTATTCCAGACCGCTGTCCTGTATTTCTGTTACCCGTTTTCTTCCTTGTAGGAAGACTATGTATTTGTTGGGGAGGAAAGCAGGGAAAGACGTAGACAAGGAGGGAGGGAGGGACCCAGGGAGGAAGGTGGGGGCGCGGGGACTTCCTCAATTCGCAAACACTGTGTTCTTCTTCGTACACACGCCTTGACCTTGTGCCCTATACTGAAAGCAGGAGAATGGTAATATCGTTATGATAGAGAAAGTGATTTCTGGGGGGCACATTATATTCTCAACGCCTCTCAGTTTCTCAAGAACAAACATCTACGGTTTGTAAATTATGTAAACGGTACGGTTCTCACTTCAAAGCCGGTGCCTCTCAGTGGCCAGCTTGCATACCAGTCTCGTCCGAGGTCGCGGCTGTATGTGCGATCCATTTTGTGTATATCAAAGTGTAAGTTTGACCCACAAGGTTTAAAGGCAGGAGGAAACTTGGGACCTTGTCTCAGCCAGTGGTTGCCAATCCTGGCTGCGTGTCAGACCCCTCTCGAAAGCTCCCAGCCTTAGGTTAATGGTGGACAGAGGCTACTGGAGGAGACCTGGCATCCCTAAGCTTTTAAGAAACTCCTCAGGAATGATATGGTAATATAGAATAAGAAATCCATATTTGGTCTTCAACCCCGTTCCTGGCCCTGGCCCAGAACTCCTACAACTTATCTTATGAAAGATAAGAGCCATGGAGATGTCTTTTGTTATTCATCACAAGCCCAGCCCCTTTTAACCACGTCTGAGTTTATGCTAATGAGGTGACTTTGGAAGGCCCCTAAGGATGGGGGCCCCGGTTGCCATGGGAACCAGCTTTGTGATTGGAAGGTTGGAACTTTCAGCCCCTTCCCCCCTCTCTGGGGAGGGGGGAGTGGTTGGATTATCGAGTTCAATCACCAATGGCCAATGGCTTAATCAATCATGCCTGAGTAATAAGGCATGCACAAAACTCCCTGAAGCACAGGGTTGGGAGAGCTGGACTGGTGAACACATGGGGGGGGGGGGCGGCATGGGAGGGTGGTGTGCCCAGACAAGGCACAGAAGTTTCCCCCTCCTACTCCCTACTCCCCCGGAGCCCTCCTACCCTGCCCTCTGCATTCCTTCCATCTGGCCGCTCCTGAGTTGAATCCTTGTATAATAAACTGGCAACCTAGCAATTAAATTGTTTCCCTGAGTTCTGTGAGCCATGCTAGCAGATAACTGAACCTGAGGAGGTGAGGAGGGGGGTCATGGGAATCTCTGACTTGTAGCCAAGTAGGACGGGAGCCCGTGGGTAGCCTGGGGGCCCCCTGCTTGCAACCGGCAACGGAAATCTGGTGGGACTGAGGCTTACGCCCATGGAGGCTGATGTGAACTTTAGGTGAACAGAGCGAGCACTGCGCTGACGTAAGGGACACCCACCTGCTGTCTCGGCTTAGTGGGCAGTCCCACACTTGTGATGTCAGATGTGGTGTGAGTGGTAGAGTATAAAGAAAGGAGTTCTCCCCCTTACCCTAGGAAATTCTAAAACCCCCAGAACCAGTAATAAAACTCACTTCCTCATTGTTCAGAAGAGGAAACGGGAGCCCAGAAACTTACATGCAAATGACCGCAACCATCATCATAAAATAATAATGATGGCAGCTAAGACTTACAGCACTTGCTACGCGGCAAGCACTGAAATATGTGCTTTATTAAATCTGACACTTGTGTTGTAGGTACTGTCGTTATCCCACTTTAGAGACGTGGAGACTGAGGTCCAGAGAAGTTGAGTAGCTTGCTTAAGGTCACACGGCTGGGAGGTGGCAAAGCCAACAGTTTGATTCCAGAGTTCTTGCCCTTTGCCACTTCTTCTCATATAGTTATGTACATATTCTCTGCGTAGTGGAACCCAGCCACTTTTGATGCATTGAATTTATGGTCTTATATTGCAGGATAAAATAAAACAGGTAAGTGTACTGTCCCATTTTAAAACTGCCCTTGTGTAGAGAAAATTCTGTGGCCTTGTATCCTTTACCAGTTTCTGCGGAGTTCCTACGTGCTGGGTGATATGTAAATACTTCATGGATGGTCTCCTTTAACGCTCTCAGGAATTTCGTGAGGTAGGTGTTCTTATCCCCACAGGAGAGGTGAGAAAATCCGGGTTTTGAAAGTCAGATCACTCGGGTTGCCCGGATGGCTCAGGAGGTTAAGTGTCCGACTTCAGCTCAGGTCATGATCTTGAGGTTTGTGAGTTCGAGCCCTGCGTCGGGCTCTCTGCTGTCAGCGCGGAACCTGCTTCGGGTCCTCTGTCCCCCTCTCTCTCTGCACCCCACCCCCCGACAAATAAATAAACATAAAAAAAAAAAGTCAGATGACTCCTTCAGGTCACAGAGCTAGTGGGTTACCGGCAACGATTTTAACCAGGTGTGTCTGACCCAAATGCCCACCTCTTATCATTTTCACTCTGGCTTTTATCTCATCTGCTGTAGATCCTTGGCCCCTTCCAGTGGTTATGAATACCAGAAGGAGTGGGTGCTGTTCAGAGTGAACTGTATCCCCCAGTGCCTGTGACCCCATTTGGAAACAGGGTCTTTGCAAATGACCAAGTTAAGATGAGGTCAATTAAGGTGGACACCAATCCCACGTGACTGTGTCCTTATGAAAGGGGAAATCTGGACACACGGACAAACCTGCGTAGAGAGAATACCATCCAGAAGCCACCGAACGCCTGAGGCTGCCAGAAGGCAGGACAGAGACAGAGAACAGATTCCCCCTCGATGGTGCTCAGAAGGTGCCACGCTGCCCATGTGGTGATGCTGTGGTAACGAGGATCGTCCACGGTATGGAGGACTGTCCCCTAGCTGGGATCTCCATCACTGTGTTCATATTCTCTCCTACCTAGGCGGTCCCCCCCACCCCCCTCGCCCACCCCGTCTCATTGTTTGTACGTTCATTTTTGTTTCTGTGGTTTTACTTTTTAATAAAAGTGAATACAATCGAAAGAAAAGACTTCTGGCCTCCAGTGCTGTGAGACAACACATTTCTGTCGCTTAAGCCACCCAGTTTGTGACACTGTCAGGGCAGCCCCAGGACACAAATACGAACGTTTTCAAAGCCAGCCTGTGGCTTCAAGCCTTGCATTTTCCTTTCACCGTAAACAGGATGGGCAGACCCCTCCCCACCCCAAGGGGAGCGGCTCACTTCCCCGATGGCACTGACCTTCATCATAGCAAGGAATGTCGCGGGTTGATATGATCACCGGCACCCCGTTTTGTGCACATCTACTCTCGGACGCCGCCTGGAACAGAACATTGGTTCTGGCATTAGGAGTCAAGTCTTTGGGGGAAAATCAGAAGTCAAGGAAGAAACTCACGGCCACAGGGCGCATCACCAAATTAAACTTAATTTAAAGGCTGTGTTTCCAGAAACCACCCAGCTTCCCATCCTGCCTCCGGGAAGCTACATAACCCATTCATCTCGGTGAGCCCCACAGACACAGGCAGGAGGGACCCCAACGTACAAACGGGACGCCCAGGCTAACTGGGGCCACTCATCTAACCAGTGGGGCACGAGAACTTAACACACCGATTCCTCACGCTGTGAGGTTAACTGCGTGCCGCTTTCCTGCACGCAAAGCGCCGTCCCCAGCCGGACCTTTAGTCAACAAACTTGTCAAATGCATGAAGTTGGCCGTTTTCGGTTCCGTTCCACACCCACTCCCTCCGTCTTCACTGGAACCTCTTTCCAATTTCAGGCCACTGCCCTGACAGTTTTTCCTCTTGTTATCTCTTGCAAGTATTTTTAAAGCTTTTATGCTTACGTATATACGTGTGCGTGCATACATACGAATATACTCGGACAGAAAGAAAAATGTTACGAGAGAGAAGGTAAGTTGCTTGGTGCTATTTTAGTGATAAGACCATCTACATTATACCACTAATAGTTGGCATTAATTGGATATTGATTATGTGCTAAGTACTCTGCATGTGGTAGGGGATTTTGCTAAGCCTATTCTCTAGATTGGTAAGTGCACAGAAGAAAAGCAAAAGACTGAATGGCAGCTCCTGAAGGTGGGAACCTCCTGGGGCGGACACAGAAGGCTTTTCCCTTTCTTCATGTGTTTGTAATGGTCTCATTGTTTAAAATAAGCCTGTGGTCTTGAATCAGATCATCAACCCTCCCAAGAAATCACAAGAAAGCAGGGGCCCCTGGGTGGCTCAGTCGGTTAAGCGTCCGACTTCAGATCAGGCCGTGATCTCACGGTTCGTGAGTTCAATCCCTGTGTCGGGCTCTGTGCTGACAGTGCGGAGCCTGCTCCGGATCATTGGTGACCCTCTTCTCTGCCCCTCCCTCTCCACCCTCCCCCCCACCCCTTGTTCTCAATCTCTCTCTCTCCAAATAAATAAATAAACATAAAAAAAAGAAATCACAACAAGGAAACGTCTAACCCATGTGACGGTCTGGCCCCGAGCTCATAACTGGCATCCCCCAGGGGCAATCCTGGATGTGCCAATTTGGTTTATTTGATTTACAGAGTTTTTGTTTTCAAGTCTTTGGGAATCAGTTGCCCATCTTTAAAAATCAGCTTTCTTTCACACTGTTTTCTAACTACTAATGAAAAACCAGACTCTGGGGACATCTGGATGGTACCTGTCGGCCAGAGCCAGCCATTTCCAAATAGACCCTCGGTCTCTGTTCCTCCGGGGGCCCTGCCTGCCCCCTTCACTGACTTTTGTCACTGCTGAGCTCCTAGAGGCCAGAGGCTCCCAGACTAGGAGTCGCTTGGGAGCTTGAGAGACTCCTGATGCCTGAGGCTGATCCAGACGTTGTGTTTCGGTTGCTGGCGGTGGGGCCAGACAGCAAAGCTTTCCCAGATGACATACTACACAGGCAGGCTTGGCCCCCAGTACACAGGCACCGGAGTTTTAGCCCATTTCTCCAAATCCAGCCTCTTCTGAGCAGCGATTCTCCAACGATATTCTCAACATTAGTTCGTAGGTACTATCTGCCTCCTACAGAGGTGTCCGTGTTTAACCGGGCTCCAAGTCTTACATGGAATCGAATTCAGATTCCACTGGATGGTGGAAATGTCGGCTTTCTGCGACTGGGTCGTAGAAGATCCAAGGAGCAGTGATTGGGAGTCCCTGGCCTCTGCCCTCCAGAGCAGTCTCCTGAAGGAAGGGTTCCTAAACCGGGCTCCCCACCTTGGCTACACTGGCAGCAGCTGAGACGCTCTAGAAATGTGGCTGCCTGCCCTCACTCCCACACACAGATTCTGATTCAACTGGTCTAGGGTGCTATTCTGGCATCACAATCTTTTAATACCTCAGATGATCCCCATGTGCAGCCAAGCCAGCCCGCTGCCGACCCTCCCCTGGGTTCCCCATCCCAGGCACCACTGATGTTTGGCGCCAGGTCGCTCTCTGTTGCACGGGCTTTCCTGTACACCGTGAAGCAGCATCTCTGGACTCCACCCACTAGATCAGCAGCGGTGAGTTGCAACAATCAAAAACGTCTCCAGACATTGCCAAGTGTCCCCTGGTAGGGGCAGGCAAAATCACCCACAGTTGAGAACCACCTGCGAGTAGGTACAAAATGAGCCCCATGGGATGCACCTCGGAGGTCCTTAAAGACGCAGGTTGCATAGGCTCCCGGCCTTGCAGTCTTGGATTCAGTAAGCCTGGGGGAGGAGGCGGGGCTTAGGTGGAGTCCGCCATCTTGAACAAGCTCCTTGATGGATTCTGGAGGTTTGACTCCGACTGAACTTGAATACAACTGTTCCATGGGAATATCAGCACATCATCCTCATCAATACTGTCTGTGTGATGAGCTCTGAACAGGCCATTTATTTTGCCATCGTTCCCAAATCCACCTGCTAGTGGCGAATCACCCGGTGAGCATAGCTACCTACCTTGTTAGTGTCTATCTCTGATTCATTCTCTTGGTCTTCGACTCTTTGTGGGACGCTCATTTGGTTGCCCATTACTCCTGCAATAGAGAGAGAGAGAGAGAGAGAGACAGAGAGAGAGAAATTAAAACCCAAGACAAACAAAAACCTTCTTCCCACATCTAAAGTTAAGGCAGCAGAGACTTGACAAGTTACTCTGGATGTGTCAACATAAGCCCAAGTTAGGTCAATTGCTTATATTTATTTTGAGGGATGAGAAGCGGTTTGGGACTTATATATTCAACAGAATTTAAGTCAAATGCAGCTCCAATTTTCAACTGCATTTCATTGCTGAGAGGAGATGTTTATCATCATGAAAAGTGTATTCAGTCCAGATAACATTTTCTTCCCTCTGAGCCCATCACAGCTGTTGCATCAAGGAGATTTTAGAAAGAGGATAATTAAAATAATACTTAGAATTTTTAGTATTCTCTGATCCTCAAACGAAATTAGATCCTTTGCTAAAACCTCTCATAGCACTGGTGGTGTTTGGGTTTTGTTTTTGTTTTTTTTTTCCCATAACACTTAGTGCTACTTGTAATTATTTATTTGGCTGTGTTTTCATTCATTCATTGACTCAACAAGTAGGTACTGAGCACTAACTCTACACCTTACGCTGTGCCAGTCATGAGGGCTAGGACTGTGTATTAAACAGACTAGGCCCCCTGACTTCACGGAGCTAAAGTCTTGTGGGTAGATAATAAAAAGACAATAAATCCATAAGCCAGGCCATTTCCGATAGCTCAAGGCAGCATGGCACAGTGGTTAGGAGCAGGAGCCCGAAGCAAGACAACCTGGCCTTGAACCCTCTCCCTGCCTCTCCTCGCTGTGTGTCCTTGCATGGGTTAATTAGGCTCTCTGTGCCTCATAGACCTGCTATGAGGACTTGACGATTAATGCTTGTGAAATGTTTAGAACACTGTCTGGCTCAGAGTAAGTAATATCTCAGTGTTTCTTCAACCCAAACACGCGGGGTTCAATGCCTTGAATAAAAGTAAACTGGTAATATAACAGGGGCCAGGGTGGGGGGGGGGTAGGAGGTGGCCGTGCTACGTACGATGGTTCTCGAATGCAGTAACAATTGGTCCAGCCTGGGAGGGCAAAACAGAACACTTAGCTTCTGTCTCTCTTCCCCCAACAAATTGTAAGCGCCATGAGGCCAGAGACCGTCGGTCTTCAGCCGTTGTATCTTCTTCTTTAAAATTGTTTTTAATATTTCTTTACTTCTGAGAGAGAGAGAGAGAGACAGAGCACGAGCGGGGGAGGGTCAGAGAGAGAGGGAGACACAGAATCGGACGCCGGCTCCAGGCTCTGAGCTGTCAGTACGGAGCCCGACGCGGGGCTCGAACCCACGAACCGCGAGATCATGACCTACGCCGAGGTTGGACGCTTAACCGACTGAGCCACGCAGGCGCCCCCCCCTCCACTCGTCCCCATCGTTGTGTCTTCTGCATTCACCATGATGTTTGCATTGATCAGATGCTAATTTATTACTTACTGGTTGGATGGAGGGAATAATCATTGATAACTACCTCTCACCCGGCAGGTGCCGCTCCTACCATTAACTGAGCCTTGTTTTAGTAATAATGATAAAGGTCAACAATTATGTAGCATGTTCTCAGTTCCCAGCACCGTGTTCCAAATGCACTCCCTGTCTGGTTCTATTGAACCCTGCAGCACCCCTGTGAAGTGGGTGTTCTCATCACCTCCTTCTAGATATGAGGAGGCTGAGTCACAAGAAGACTGCATTACTTTCCAAAGGTCACCCAGTTAATGATGGCGGGGGCAAGATTCAAACACAGGCCGCCCATGCTGCTAACTCGGGATGTTCCGCATATTATTTTCTCCCTCCTTCGAAAGGAGGGAATGAGTTCTCCACCACTCACCCAGGACAGACATCCGGAATGCGGCCAAGTGAGGGTCTGACCCGGAGTATGCCTGCTCTCAGAAGTAGGGCTCTTTCAGACATTCCGAACACGTGCTGCCTTGCTACCTAAAAGTTTCTTTTTCACAAGCAGAATAATGTATGTTGGATGAGCTGCCTCATCAGCTTTTGGTGGCTTTCAGAATAAGAGCCGGGACTTTTTATTTCTGGTTGAAAACAGCCAGTGCATCTCCAAGGATTCCCATGGGCTTCTGGCCCATGGTATGAGGTTCCCTGCCATGGGAATAGACACATTGAGTCATTAGAAATTTCGGAGGCCAAAAAAGGGCCATAGATCTGACCACCTGCTCTCTTGGGGGAGTTTGGTAGTAACAGAATCTGGGGATTTTATGTTTTCTAATCATACCGGGTAATAAGGCTGAGTGATGCTAAAACCTACAGGATGTTAGGTTATTTTGCAACATTTCCTGTTTATAAAATCCATGATGCACATACTTATAATGGACTGTCACTTCCATCTATAAACGGGACATAATGGTTATAATATTGAAGCCTCAAGACTGGGGTTGGCAGACAACAGCTGTGGGGCCAGTCCAGCCTGCCACCTGTTTTTACTGTGGCCAGTGTGCTAAGAACGGGCTTTACATTTATAAGTGGCTGGAAAGGGGCACCTGGGTGGCTCAGTCGGTTAAGCATCCAACTTCGGCTCAGGTCATGATCTTGAAGTTTGTGAGTTCGAGCCCCATGTCGGGCTTTGTGCTGACAGTTCAGAGTCTAGAGCCGGCTTCAGATCCTGTGTCTCCCTCTCTCTCTGCCCCTCTCCTGCTCCTGCTCTGTATCTCTCTCTCTCTCTCTCTCTCAAAAGTAAAATGAACATTAAAAAAATTTGTAAGTGGCTGGAAAAAAGATCAGGAGAAGAATCACAGATCGCGATACATGAAAATTACATGAAATGCAAATTTTGGTATCCATAAGTACAATTTTACTGGAAGGCAGCCATGCCCATTCATTCATGTTTGGTCTCCATGTGGCTGCTTTCATGCTTACAAAGACAGAGTTGTACAGTTGCAAGAGACTCTATGGCCTGAAAAGTCCAAGATAGGCCCTTTCTGGAAAGTTCATCAACCGCTGTTGGAGATATATACTGAGTAGTGTATATACCTAGTTTGCAAAAAAGGGGGGAGAGGCAGCTGAGAGACAAATGTTGCCGGTAGTAAGACTGACCAGGAGTTGAACCTGCTGTATATAAACATAATGACAGCTCTAACAACCATAGCGATGATAAAATAGTAACAACAACAACAACGGCAACAGATCTGGTGAGTGATTACCATGTGTTGAGAAACTGTTCAAAGGGCTTGACTTGTAGTAAACTCATTGAGTCACTGCAGCAAATCAGCAAGGCAGTGGCAACATCATTCCGATTTTGCAGATTACGTCACCACCGGAATCCGGCTTTCCACAGAATTGAAAAGCGATTCACCAATGGGTTTGCAAACGTGTAAAGCTCTCGTTGTTCAGTTCGGACTTCGTTTGGGGGCTACTTTCAAAAAATGTTCGAGGGTTACGAGAAAACCTGTGGGCTGGGAGACGTGTGATGTGAGTGGGCAGGAGAACCTTTTCGTCCCGTGGAGCTGGGGTTCCATTTTCCTGATCATTGCGCGTTGGGAGTAGCCTCTTGGCGGATTCAGGGCCGAGTGGACCAAAAGAAGCACACTGCATTCGCCCGTCTTTTGCAGGGACTACCTGGATTCGGGTAACATTGCTTCCCAGCCACAGTTATAACACAGGTGTCGTGAAATCGTTCCTGCTCTTCCTTCATATTTTGCAAAGAGCAGGATTTACGTGGGACAAAACCAAAAGGTCCCTGCCACCTATTGGCCAGCATTGGTATCAACGGAAATGAATGTGTTCGGCCGGCCCACAGGGCGAGGTCAGAATGTTTGGGGAGGTCCAGGGAAACAGTATCACAGTTAGCAATTACATCCTCTGTTGACAGTTGGCAGGAGACTGGCAAGTCCTCTCATGCCCCGGAGATAGTACATCTAATAAAACAATAATGATAGTCATATCTGATGTGTACGGAGAGCTTGCCATGTGGCTGCCCAGTGCTGAGCATTCTGGGACACAGGATAAGAAGGCGAGTCACCCGGCGCCCCTGGCTCGGTTGGTTAAGCATCCGACTCGACTCTTGGTTTCGGCTCAGGTCACGATCTCACGGTTCGTGAGATCGAGCCCCACATCGGGCTCTGCGCTGACTGTGGAGACTGCTTGGGGTTCTCTCTTTCCCTCTCTCTCTCTGCCCCTCCCATGTGCGCTCTCTCTGTCTCTCAAAATAAATAAATAAACTTTAAAAACAAAAGAAAACAAATACCATGATGGTGAGAGTCAATCTGGGCTGTCCTGGGAAAGAAGGTGCTCGGGGGTACAGGAATTTTGTGCTAAAACTAGGGAAGCCCTTGGCAAACCAGGCTGAGCTGATCTCCCTCTCCCTCTAACCCCACTCAAGGAGTCTGTGAGGCAAGGACTCTTTACCCCCAGTTAACGGACAGCCACAATGAGGCTCTCGATGGTTCAGACAATAATTCCTGTCCGTGATGGAGTTTTCTCTGGTCTCCCACAAACGAGAAAGATCAATCAGATCAAGAGTTTTTCATCAAGAACACTGTATTCATTTGAAAGAGCCAGATTTGGGGCGCCTGGGTAGCTCAGTTGGGTGAGTGTCCGACTTCGGCTCAGGTCATGATCTCACAGCTCGTGAGTTCGAGCTCCGCGTCGGGCTCCGTGCTGACAGCTCGGAGCCTGGAGCCTGCTTCGGATTCTGTGTCTCCCTCTGTCTCTGCCCCTAACCCACTCACATTCTGTCTCTGTCTCTCTCAAAAATAAATAAACATTTAAAAAAAAAAGAAAGAGCCAGATTTTACTTTGGGGGAAAAAAAAAGAAAGAAAGTTTGAAGGTGACGCCCTTTCTTTCATGAACCAATAGTGTTAGTTGTTTTGTTTTTAATGACCTACTCTGACATTGAACACAAGCCAGGCCATGTGGCAAGGTGTTTTGTTTTTGAAAACGAACTCATGGTTGAGGCCTTAGCATTTGAGAGCACGGCGTCAGTCTTTGCTTGGGGGTCATCCAGATGCGAAAGCCCTTTAGCTTCTCCACGTCTGGCTGTGTCCGTGAGGCCAGACCTCAAGCTGGGTTGCACATTAGAACCAGTGGGCACAGGGCAACCAGGGGCGGATTTAAACCCCTGGGGCCCAGGCCCCAGCTGGACCGGTGCCCTCAGACTCTCCACAGTGGGGTCTGGGCACCGGTACCTTTTCAGGATCTTCAGGTGATTTCCGTGGCAGCCGAGGTCACTGGTTTGGATATTTGGGGGGCCCCTGGCCCCTGGATGCTGCCTGTCACAGGGATTCTCAGAGGAAGGCCCTGTGCTTCAGGCCCCACAAACCATCATCAGCCCAGGCGTCTGGAAACCTCCCCACCTCGTCAGGGCGCTCTTCGAGGGTCTTGTGTTTTGTTAGCCTGCAGATGCAGGGCAACCGGAGTCTCCAGCTGTCCTTCCCCGAGAAGGGGTGTGCAGGGCACGGTGGCCCCGGCCAGCCTCCCCCTCCCAGGCGGCTGTTGAGAAGTGAGGAGCAAGGCCCCCAGGGAGGAGGGAGAAGGGTGGCCTGAGCGGGCAGTAATCTCTGCCCCCTGCTCGCCTGGGCACTGCGGCCTGCCCCTGAGGGGAAACCCTCTGGCGCGAGCCAGGCCTCCATACATCTCATAGTTGCGAGGTTTGGGACAAGGCACCGGGCCCTCTGAATGCATTTTCCTTGTGGGAAATGATGGTCTTCCTAGTGGGAACAACCATCAGCAGGCTTGGAGAGTTTTCTTTTAAAAAAAAATTTTTTTTTAATGTTTATTTATTTTTTTTTTTTTAATTTTTTTTTTCAACATTTTTTATTTATTTTTGGGACAGAGAGAGACAGAGCATGAACGGGGGAGGGGCAGAGAGAGAGGGAGACACAGAATCGGAAACAGGCTCCAGGCTCCGAGCCATCAGCCCAGAGCCTGACGCGGGGCTCGAACTCACGGACCGCGAGATCGTGACCTGGCTGAAGTTGGACGCTTAACCGACTGCGCCACCCAGGCGCCCCTATGTTTATTTATTTTTGAGAGAGAGACAGACAGACTGTGAGCCGGGGAGGGGCAGGGAGAGAGGGAGACAGAATCGAAAGCAGGCTCCGGGCTCTGAGCCATCAGCACAGAGCCCGACGCGGGGCTCGAACTCACGGACCTCGAGATCGTGACCTGAGCCGAAGTCGGACGCTTAACCGGCTGAGCCGCCCAGGCGCCCCAAGCTTGGAGAGTTTTCCATGCGCCTCGCGCTCCCAATCTGCGTGTATTGACTCCCCGGGTCCCTGCAACAGCCCTCTGGGTTGGACGCTATTCTGCCCTCAATTTTCTGCTGAGAAACTGAGGACAGAGAGGCTGTGGCACTTCCCCCAGCAGCCCGTCCTGCGTTCACGTCCCGGCTCACACCAGCTGTCTGCCTTAGCTCCTGCTCTGTAGGGGTGAGGGGGGAGGAAAGATCGTGACACATTCGTCCTCCTCACTCTCGGGCGAAGATCAAAAGGGTTCAGTCCACATGGTGTTTAGCCCAGCGGCTGGTGTATACCCTTTAGGGACTGAAGATCAGCCATTATTATACGGGGCAAATAAAGTGTGCCGTGTCTTTGTAAAAATGACACCTCATACTTCTCCGGTCCCTACTCTACGCTGAACACAGCTCTGAGTGTTTTCCTATATTGACGTATCACGTCCGAAATAGAACCCCCGAGGCGGGCAGGCCGGTGTTTTCATTGTCCCATTTTATAGACGCAGAAACTTCATGCACACCTTCCTTGCCCACGATCATGCTATGGCCTGAACTGTTGCCCCCTCCAAAGTCACATGGCGAGGCCCTGACTCCCCCTGGGTCTGCGTTTGGAGATGGGGTCTCTGAGGAAGCAATTAAGGTTGGAGGAGGTTAGCGGGGCGGGGCCCCGAACTCAGAGGATTAATGTCCTCGGAACAGCAGACACCGAGAGAGAGCGTGCGCTCTCTCCACCGTGCGAGGACACGGCGAGAGGACGGTGGCGCGAGAGAGCCAAGGAGAGAGTTCCCGCCAGAACCAGAGTCTGCCAGGACCTTCATCATGGACTTCTAGCCTCTGGAACTGTGTGAATGGCATTTTTGTTACGGCAGCACGAGCTGACTGATACAGATTATGTGCTGGTAAGGGGCTGAAGCAGGCTTTACCCCTCGGTAGCCTGGTACCACAGTTCAAACTCTTAACTTCCTATTTCTCACCTTCTACTGTGTCCTCTGCCCTAGAAGTTATGCTTTTATCTCATTAAATATTTATATGCAATGTAATACAACACAGAATATGAAATATCGCCTGTCTGTTTTTGCGACAAGACATCAAAATCATAACTGGTCAAGGAATGTGGTCTGCTCTAAAGTCAAGGCATATTTTAGGACGAATGCAAAATTGAAGGGTCATCAAGTATCTTTGTGCAGAGATTTAGCACAAGGGCTTGGCAGTAGTCAGGTGAGAAAATGTTAGTCCTTACTGATACTATTTCTCTCTCTCTCTCTTTTTTTAATTTTTAAGTGTTTATTCACTTTCGAGAGAGAGAGAGACACACACACCCAGAGTGCGAGCAGGGCAGGGGCAGAGCGAGAGGGAGACACGGAACCCGAAGCAGGATCCAGGCTCTGAGAGATCACGACCTGAGCTGAAGTCAGATGCTTAGTTGACTGAGCCACCCCGGCGCCCTCTATTTATTTCTCTTATTAATGTCACGATCCCATTGGCTCTGTGTTCTGACCCACGCGTGAAACAGCCACACCGGAAGCTGCCCCTGGATGCCTCCCTCCTCTTTCACACCGACGACTGGTGTTCGCATCACCTCGGGTTAGTTACAGGTTAACAAGTCCTGCTCCGGGGAACGGATTAAACACGAAACACAGTGCAGCTGCCCCGGAGAGAGCGTTTCTGAAGCCGCCCGGCCAGCGAGCAGCTAAATGACAGTCAGGTGGAAAGGGCAGGTCCTCGACGGCGGAATGGTGACAGAATTAGTCACCAAGTAAGCAGAAACACCTTTGATCAATGCCATGGAATGCAGGCAAGGAGGTGGGGCCTCCTCACTGCCCCGGCAAGGGCAGGGCCCACACAGCCATCTGGCACACCCAGCGGAACAAGCCTTCCGGCCCCCACCTCCGAGGGCGAGATCAATATGAGTAAAGAGACCAGACCTGCTCGGCCAGGTGCCGTGACCCTGCATCTCCCTGTGGCCCCCAGCACAGTCCTGGGAAGGGGAGATACTCTGAGGGCGTCCATGTGCAGTGGTACAGGCTGCCTACGTCACAAGGGGGCACGTGAGGACTGAAAATCAGCCTTCGCTGTTCTCCCCAAGCCCCGTTCTCTAGTATGGGACCACGTGGGCACAGGGGGAGATGTGCCTTTATCAAAACTGCACTGGGGGTTTCAGGAATGCTTGGCAATTGACGTCTTCCTGTCAGAACACTCAGTTACGTTTGTACAAATGGTTGATGTTCCGGAAGGCTTAGAGCTTACTATCTCCTTCTTAGTGTTGCAGCAGACATCTTTAAGCTACTAGCGTAGCGGGTAGCATCATCTGAAGGCTTACTCGGAGCCAGGCAGGGCCAGGATTAGGGTAAGGCAAGGGAGGCACACAGGCGCCAAACGCAAGGAGGCATGGGAGGTCTGGGCAGGTGCAGAAGCCGCACTCCGGAATGAGCACCCGCCCTGGATTTTGCCCTGGGTGCCTCGCTTGCTTCCCGCTAGTCCTGGTCCTAGGGCCAGGACCTTTCCTTCTATTGTGTCCGTTTTTCCTCGCAGCATCCCATCACTCCTCCATTACAGAGATGGAGAGACTGAGGCTCCGTGATGCAGTCCCCTGCCGCCTAGAATGCAAACTCCACGAGGGCAGGTGCCTCCTTGTCCTGCCCATCTTTAATTGGCGCTGGTGATTAAATGCGTAAGAGGAGTCATGACACCCCCCCCCCCTCAGAAAGCTGCAAAGAGGCAAAGCTGGGGGCAAACCTGGTTCCAGTGACTCGGGCTCCTCACGTCCTTTACCTCGCCCAGCGCTGCTGCGCAGAGGTGACAGAAGCCGCCAACAGTGCCGCGATCAGCAAACGTGTCACTCCGGCGAGACAGATGAGCCTGCGTGGAGCAGGGTCCTCGGCCCTCCCGGGCCCCTTTCCCTCCCTCCCTGTGAGCACCCGCCATCGTGGGAAACCAGCCAGGATGCTTGCTTTCCAGAAGCACATGCCTTCTTGGGAAAAAGACAGCCCTTCCCAAGTTTGAGAAATCTTGGGGAAAAAGCCTCCTCCCGAGGAGGACCTGACATCACAGCGTTTAAATAACCACAACGATGCCATTACTGATCCTATCTTTACTTAACATGCTGTTGTTTTGTTCACCGTGGGTGCTTTGGCGTGAATTTAAAACAATTTTAAATCGTGCTTTAAAGCGGAATTTATCCTGATGACTGAGAGTTTTGGTGTCTCTTAAATTCTGCACCCATACGAGTGCCTCACTCAAATCCCGAACGGCTTGGGTCTCAGTTCCGTTCGGTGAGACCTGGGAAGAGGTCCCTCCCTCGTCTCCCGAATTGTAAAATCAAGACGATGACGGCAGCAGAAGCGAGAGCCAGTGTTGATTTCAAGGGCGTAAGCGTCCGTGAAATCAGTCTCAGCCCTCACAAAGTTCGCTTGGATCGCGGTAATATGATTGTGCCCATTTTACAGATGAGGAAATGAAGCCCAGAGAGGTAAGTAAGCTGCCCCAGGGCACCCGAGGCAGGAAGGAGCTGCACAGAGTAATGCCGACTGTTGGAGTCCCACAGCTGGGATTTGAATCCAGCATTTACCTCGAAGGATCGTTCCGAATGTTAAATAACACAATTCATGTAAAGAGCCAGGTTCACACAAGGAGTCCTTCTCCCCGTCTGCTCCACTTCCTTAGACGATGCCCCTTGGCACAGACTCAAAGCCAGCTTTACCTGGGTGGGGGGGGGGCGGGGGGGGACTCTTGTCCTGCCAGTAGTCCCCGAATCACATAGCATACCCCTCCGTTCGCTGGTTTTTCACCCCAAGTCTTAACTCGAAATGGCCCTCAATCGTTCCACGCAAATTGGAGCTATGGCTTCGTACCTGACACCACCTACATTGTCATCTAATCCTTCTAGAACCCCTTGAGGGTTGAGGTAAGGCTATCTTTGGGTCCATTTTGCAGAAGGTGAAACTGAGGCTCACGCATACCCAAGCCCGCACAGGGAATCGGTGGCAGAGCTGGGGTGAAACTCAATCCTCTCTGACGCCCAGCTTCTATATTTCACTGCCTGCCCCAAACAACGAGCCCCATGTCCTGCTGGAAGGACCTGGAAGCCGTTACCTGTCGAGTCCCCGGTGGGAGTGTCTTCAGTCCCCTGGTGTCACCTGGAGATGCTTCTAGAAGCTCAGCGCGCCTTGTCTCCAGCTGGTGCTGCCTGGTGCCAGGCGGTCAACTGAGCCCGGCTCCCTGCCCTTTGCCTCCTGGTCCGGAGCCTGCTGGCTGAATACACATAGCAGGGCAAACACACAAGTCCGGGTGGGGCCCTCCTCTCCGGTGATCTGATCGGCCTAGAGAAGCAGGTTCTCTTCCTGGATCCGGGGGCTGTTCTCGCCTCGCCAATAAAAACCCAGCACCTGATTCCTCTCGCACTAATGCCTGCAGGGCACTCCGAGCATCCTGCCCGGGCCCCTCACCCACTGCAGCTGCTCACGTCCACCCGGGTCGCTAACTCCCTTCCCTGGTAACCACGGGCCACGGTCAGAGCAGGGAAAACACGTTGTGTAAGGCTTTGCAGTTCTGTCTGCCTTTCACCTTCATTTATTCTAGAACACCACCTGCAACGCCACCTCACCAGCCTAATTGGAAGGAAATAGCATCTCACCCACTGCCCCCAAACATCACTCCCAGAGGGCGTAGGACACGGGAAAGCAGGTAATCTAAGGGTGGCTGATGGCTCTGAAGACGGCATGTGGCATCGGAAAGGGCGTTTCTTTTTCTCCACAGGTTAGAAATTTAAGACAGCCTGCTTAATTTATTTCATTTCCACAACGATATCTATTAAAGCTTCTCACAAGGACATATGCAGCCCAGTATGGGAGCATAAGTTAAAAATAGCAAATGAAGATAGGAAAATAAGAGTGGGTACGTCCGAGGAACCAGGATAGTAAATAAATATGCACGCGGATTTACAGACTTGCTGCGATGGCTTCACAGATATGGCTTTGAGCTTCCTAACAGCCAATGCAAAAAGAGAAACATGGTAAATACTATTCGGCGTTCTTGAGAAAACATTCAGGAGAAATGCAAACTAGTAATTATTGTGGCTTTATTCATTAATATGCTCATCTAAGTACTCATCGTGAATACTTGTTGAACACTAGGCTATATATAGGCCTGGGTTAAGAATGCAGAAGAAAAGAAACCCTGTCCCCGCCCTCCCTGGGCTCACTGTAATTGAACACGGAGTCCTACAAATAAACATAGAATTACAGAGTGTGATCCTCATTATGAAACAAAGCCCAGGCTGCTAAGAGAGAGAATCAGGGAGAGCCAGAGAAAGCCCCTTTCAGAGAGCAACATTTAAGGGACAAACATACTATTGAAACAGATACTGAATTCACAATCAGATTCACCACAGTGAGGGCTGGAAACAGGATTCTAGCTCAGCGCTCTATCTTTAAATCTGGAATGTCATAAATCTAATTATTAAGCATTTGTCACGCACACACGCTGTGTCAACGAAATCACAGAGGCCGTCTGGCCCGGGGGCTCAAGAGCTTGGGTTCAGATCGCAACACTGACTGACCGGCTACGTGATGGGAGCAGCCACTTTGCCCCCTGTCTCTGCTGCCCCCCCTTGGCTGTGAGCAGCGTTGTGGTTGTCTTTGCATCCCCCACTCCCAGCACTCTGCAAAACGAGATGGCCATCTTCCTGCCACAGGGTGGGTGCTCGACAAGCGCTTCTTGATTGGACCGGCTCACTCTTAACAGTTGTGACGGTGACTGCCATGTGGATGGATTTTACTCTTTAGGGATTTGAGCCACTCAGGCTCAAGTAATATTCCATTGTATACAAATACGACATCTTCTTTATCCATTCAGCAGTCAATGGACATTTGGGCTCTTTCCATACTTTGGCTACTGTTGATCGTGCTGCTATAAGCATGGGGGTGCATGTGCCCCTTCGAGACAGCACATCTGTACCCCTTGGATACATGCCTAGTAGTGCAATTGCTGGGTCGTAGGGTAGTTCCATTTTTAGTTTTTTGAGGAACCTCCACACTGTTTTCCAGAGCGGCCGCACCAGTTTGCATTCCCACCAGCAGCGCAAAAGAGATCCTCTTTCTCCGCATCCTCGCCAACATCTGTTGTTGCCTGCGTTGTTAATGTCGGCCATTCTGACAGATGTGAGGTGGTATCTCATTGTGGTTTTGATTTGTCTTTCCCTGATGATGAGTGATGTTGAGCACTTTTTCATGTGGATGCCTTCATGTGTCGGTTGGCCATCTGGATGCCTTCTTTGGAGAAGTGTCTATTCATGTCTTTTGCCCATTTCTTCACTGGATTATTTGTTTTTTGGGTGTTGAGTTTGCTAAGTTCTTTATAGATTTTGGAAACCATCCCTTTATCTGATATGTCGTTTGCAAATATCTTCTCCCATCCCGTCGGTTGCCTTTTAGTTTTGCCGATTGTTTCCTTCGCTGTGCAGAAGGTTTTTATTTTGATGAGGTCCCGTAGTTCATTTTTGCTTTTGTTTCCCTTGCCTCCGGAGACGTGTTGAGTACGAAGTTGCTGCGGCCGAGGTCAAAGAGGTTTTTGCCTGCTCTCTCCTCTAGGATTTTGATTGCTTCCTGTCTTATGTTTAGGTCTCTCATCCATTTTGAGTTTATTTTTGTGTATGGTGTAAGAATGTGGTCCGGGTTCATTCTTCTGTATGTCCCTGCCCAGTTTTCCCAGCACCACTTGCTGAACAGACTGTCTTTATTCCATTGGATATTCTCACCTGCTTTGTCAAAGATGAGTTGGCCATAGGTTTGTGGGTCCATTTCTGGGTTCTCTGTTTGCTTCACTGATCTGAGAGTCTGTTCTTGTGCCAGTGCCATACTGTCTTGATGATTACAGCTTTGCAGTATAGCTTGAAGTCCTGGATTGTGATGCCTCCTGCTTTGGCTTTCTTTTTCAGGATTGCTTTGGCTATTCGGGGTCTTCCTGGTTCCATATAAATTTTAGGATTGTTTGTCCTAGCTCTGTGAAGAATGCTGGTGTTATTTTGATAGGGATTGCTGTGTTTCGTTCTTACTAAAAGTAAATGCCACGTACTCAGTGGTTTTTATTTCACTTCTAGATACTTGTACATGTTACCAACACTCTCTACCTTCAGTTTATTGATGAGCAAGGAAGGGTTAAAAGGAAAAGAAGCTGTGGGTTGCTCTCTGTCTCCCTTTCTGTGACCTCTAGTAACAGGAGACAACATGAGTAAGAAAGGACAAGATGGAGTTCTTTTGTTGTTTGTGTTTTCGAGAATGCGTTGCCTTCTTTCTGCATTGGGAGCGATTTCCAATTTAATAGAAAGCATGACCTCTCGGGGCTGTCAGTGGCCCTACAAGCTCCATTGTAGATACCACGCACACGTCTTGCATTCACTTTGAGGCTTGCTGGTCCTCTAGAATTATCTGCCTGTGAGGCATCATGAATGTGATGTGCTAAAGGGACGGCAATGGACAGGGGAGTGTGCATGGACATGTCTTCTCTGCTCACATAGACGCCTCAGTGTCCATCAGATTTTTTAAAAAATACTTTGCTTTTTTTTTAGAGCAGTCACACCTGCCCCCTCACATGCAGAGCATCCCCGCTTATCAACATCCCCCACTGGAGTAGTCCATTGGTTACAATTGATGGACCTACACGGACACGCTATACTCACCCGAAGTCCACAGAGTTATTCTCTCTTGATGTTATGTGTTCTGCGGGATTAGGCAAATGTGTAATGACATCCACCTGCTATTGTAGCGTCGTACAGAATAATGTCACTGCCCTAAAGATCCTCTGTAGTCTACCTATTCATCCCTTCTTGCCCCAACCCTTGGAAACCATTACTTTTTTTTCAAATTTTTAATGTTTATTTATTTCTGAGAGAGAGAGAGAGAGAACATAAGCAGGGGAGGGGTGGAGAGAGAGGAAAACAGACAATCTGAAGCAGGCTCCAGGCTCTGAGCTGTCAGCACAGAGCCCAACGTGGGGCTCGAACTCATGAACCGCAAGATCATGACCTGAGCCGAAGTCGGACGCTCAACCGACTGAGCCGCCCAGGTGCCCCAACCCTTACTGTTTTCAATGTCCCCTAGCTTTGTCTGTTTCAGAATGTCATGCAGCTGGGCTCAAACAGGATGTAACCTTCTCAGACTGGCTTCTCTGCCTTAGTGACATGCATTTAAGTTTCTTCCATGTCTTTTCAGGGCTTGACAGCTTGTTTCTTCTCAGTGCCGAGTACCGTAATAATAAGAGTAGTATTCACTTGCTAAGGATGTCATGGTTATTTTCCAGTTTTGGCGATTATGAAGAAAGCTGCTAGAATCACCCATGAGCAGGTGTCTGTGAGGACATGAGCTTCCAGTTCCTTGGGGCAAATACCAGGGAGCACAAACACTGGACCATATGGTAAGAGCGTGTTTAGTTTTACAAGAACTCGCCCAACTGTCTTGCAAAGGGTGTGCACCATCTTGCCTTCCCACCAGCAGTGACCAAGAAGTCCTGTCACTCCACATGTCACTCCACATCCGTGGCCGCACATCATGTGGCCGGGGTGCCAGATCGGGCTGTCCTGTCGCATTTTACTTCCACCAGCAAGAGTCCAGAGATGAAATTATTAAGGATTTCAAAATGGTGACTGCAGGGCATTAGTCCAAACTCGGGGTCCTGAGCGTTGAGAAGGACGAACTTTTTGGTGGAAGGATTTACTTCCTGGTGTCCCCCCCCCCCCACGGGGGTTCACTAAGTAGAGAGCTCTTCTTGGCCATACGTACTTTCGGTGGTGGTCACCGTCACACCTCGTGACTCAGTTTGCCTCTTAATCTTCGCCCTTTACAGTCTCCACCCCCTCTTCAAATATTGACGAACTCATAAAGTTGTCAGCTCCTGCAGTCAAACTGCTCTCCTGGAATCTGTATTGCAGCCGGTCAACTGTGTCCAAAAAGAGTCCACTGGAAATCTGAAACCTGAACCCTCTCCGGCACCCTTTCTGGGTCTCTTCCTGGACAGCCTTGCCAACGCTCCCTCCTCCTATGTGCGGGATTCTCTCTCCCTCTGAGCCCATTTCAGCTGTGTGCTTGATCACTGAACCAGACTGGGACATGACCCAGACATCAGAGCATGGTCATGTGTGCCGAGACAGAAAATCTAGTACACGCCTTTGTTTTTTGGGTGTCCACCCATCACTGGCCATTCTTCCGAGCCCTTGCTTATACGTTCACCAATATGCTCCTTATAATTTGGGTAAGGAGAAAACAGGCTCAGAGAAGGATAATGTCTTGCCCTCAATCAGACCAGGGGCTGATGCTGGAATCAAGTTCCCAAGGCTAAACCCGGGACCCAGTCTCGGTTAGAAACCCAGACTCTGGAGTCAAACAGTCTGAAAAAGAATCCTGGCTCCAGCAGCTGATTAGCTGTGTGACCTTGGGCGGGTGACTTGCCCTCTCTGTGCTTCAGTTTGATCGTCTATCAGACGAGGCTATTGGCAGCATCCAAATCACAGAGGGGTTGTAGGAATTAAGTGAGCTAATTTGCAGGGACTGCTCAGCACTGTGCCTGGCACCTAGGATGCTTAACGAAATGACACAGCCACTTAACGGGTAGGGCTGGGGTTTAAACACATGCATGTAACTTCCAGACCTGGGCTCTCAACAGCTGGATATATATAAAAATACGATATATACATCCATGCGTAAAGACACCAAAAGGCACACACAGGTCATTAAAAGGAGAGAAAAGAATAGTAGTAACAAGGCCGACACGCGATCTAGAACCCACGGGCGGACCGCAGGGAACGTCGATCACTTGATTACGCTCATCTGTGTGCAATCTCTGTCTCGGAATCATGTTTCTAACTCAAGCAATATTTGGGGAGCTACGCTGGATGCCTTCCCACGTCTCACCCTCCGACTCCCACTGGCATGTGAGAACACCTTGCAAAGGACGGGTCAGCGAGACGCTTCAGTTCAAAGCACAGATTTCTGACTCAGCTCATTCTCTGGCCCTGGTGACAGAGTCGGGCTATGTTGCCGTCCCCTGCAAAGGCCACGTCTGCCATTTCCCCTAATCCAGAACCGTGGTGTCCATCATTCCGTGTGATTTACTGGCCTCCGTGAGAGAGGGTTGGCGATCATCAGCAGAGTGGTGACGAACGGGGCCCCTGGCGTCAGACCCCAGTTTGGATCCTGGCTCTTGTGTCCAGACTGTGAGAAACCGACTAGGGTGCACCTCCTCGCTCTAAAATGGGAGCGTTAACGTCTGCCCTGAGGATCACATGTTTCCGAAGACAGAAACCCAAGCCCAGACGCTGGCCCACGCTAAGGGCTACCTGCTGCTATCGTCTATCACCCAGCCCACAGAAATGGGTGGATGCTTAAGACCACGATGCGATCACTGACTCAGAGACTAAATGTGTCTTCCCCGGGACCATGCACCTTCTTTCCTTGTAAAAATAGCATCTCGCTTGCTCGTGTACGTGGAGTGACAGCCAAAAGTCGGCAC
Source organism: Panthera uncia (assembly GCF_023721935.1). Taxonomy (NCBI): domain Eukaryota; kingdom Metazoa; phylum Chordata; class Mammalia; order Carnivora; family Felidae; genus Panthera; species Panthera uncia. The sequence continues at coordinate 8,250,251 of NW_026057578.1, read as the reverse complement.
CTTGCCTCGTTTGTTAACCGGCTCATGGGATGTTGAATCCAATGTGGGAGAGACCATACTTGGGTTTGGATCCTCTTTCTGCCGCAGACCTGCCAGGTGAATGGAAGCAGGTTTCTTAAGCTTCCCTGGGACTGTTTCCTCGATGTGACACGGGAATGCGATGCCTGGTGGCTCTCGGATGTTTAGGATGCTGCCCGGTCCGTGACTTGTGACGGGTGTCAGCGGAGGGCAGCTCCTGTTATTATTATTAACAATATCCCTGAGGTATGAGACAAGGACTATGGAAAGGGAGAAGCCACTTGTGTTGCTTGAGGTGGAACAGGCTCCCTCGCCCTCGTAGACACTTGGCGCTGACATTTTCCTTCATTGTGGGGGTGTCCTGGACCATATGGGATGTCCGGCAGCATTTGGGGCCTCGCTGGGTGCCAGTAGCAGTGGTGACAACCCAAAGTGCCCCCGGACGTTCCCAAATGACCCCCGGGGAGTAAAATCACCCCTGCTGAGAACCACCGGGGAGAAGGGTGGGCGAGCGTGGGGACCGCTTTGCAGGTATACGTGAGCTCTCAAAACCTGCAAACCCAGAAGGATAAGAGCCTTGGAGGAAGCAGGATAGATATTCCAGAGAGGGGTGAGGGGCAGAGAAGCACACAGCAGGCTCTGGGGTCATGCGGTCGCCCGGCGGGGGAGCATAGGACATCACTACTGGGGCTCGTAACGCCACCATTCACACCAAAGGACAAGGCTGTGAACGTGGCCAGATCAGGAGAGCTTGATTGTTACCTTGCTTCCTTGCAGTCTGGGCTTTACCCTCGAAGGTGTTTAAACACCTCGGGGGAGCGTCGACCAGACTACATAATGAGATTCCGACACCTGCTACAACATGGATGAACCCTAACGACTTTACGCTAAGTGACATAGATCAGGCACGAAAGGACAAATGTTGCGCGACCCTCACTTCCATGAGGCACCCAGAACCCAGAACAGGCCAGCTCACAGACACAGGGGGCAGAATGGCGGTTCCCAGGCCGTGGGGAGGAGGGGTGGCGGTTACTGGGTAGTGGGGACAGACTGGGGTTGGGGAAGATACGACAGTTCGGGGGGAGGCTGACCGCACGACGATAGGCAGGTGTGGAATGCCCCCGAGCTGCACACTTAAAAACGGTTCAAACGGTAAACGTTATGTCCCACATATTTGATCACAAGGAAATACAGAATGCGTGTTCCATTTGAATTTTCCCAGAAAGCCAGAAAACGAATGAGTAACAGCTTTAAATATATATCCCAAATGTTGCATGGATGGGTGGGAATATGTCCCGTGCACTCTTTTGGACATAGTTGCACTAAACGATTATTTGTTGCTTGTCTAAAGTTCAAATTTAATGGAGTGTCCTGTAGTTTTATTTGCCAAATCCGGCAACTGTGATTTGGGGCCGTTGCTGAGGAGGGAGCACTCGGGGGGGAAGGAACGGTGACCCACAGACCAAGGAGGGTGCGTTTAGCCAGGAAGAGCAGGAAACTGACAGGGGCTTAGATAGAACATTTCTTGTTTAGTGAACAGGAAATCCACAGGAAGATGCTCCCTTGGTTGACACAGAAGCCCAACGGTGTCTTCAGACTCTTAGAGAAGAGTCTCCACAAACGTTCGTAGATATTTTTATTGAGAGTGGCCCACTTTGGGGACACCTGCGTGGCTCAGTTGGGTAAGCGACTGACTCTTGATTTTGGCTCAGGTCATGATCTCAGGGTTTGCGTGTTCGAGCCCCACATCGTGCTCTGTGCTGACAGTGCAGAGCCTGCTTGGGATTCTCTCTCTTTCCCTCTCTCTCTCTCTCTCTGCCCCTCCCCCACTCTCCCTCGCTCTCTCTCCCTGTCTGTCACGCGCACGCTCTCTCTCTCAAGATAAATAAAACTTGAAAGAGCGGCCCACTTACATGTGATCCAACACTCTTGGGAGATAGAATCCTTGCCACTCTTGGGTCTGCGTTTGGGAAGAGAGGGGCCACGTTAGCTCCTATATGACAGCACTGATGGGAAAGGAGACACTGACTTCAGGGATCCTAGGGTAGACCTGGGGACTAGATTTAGAGTGTGGGTGGGTAGGGGGTTCACCTAATCTAACCCACGTGATTTGGCAAGACTGGGTTCCAACACCAGCTTCAAGGGCTCCCCGCCCCCTGCTTGCTCAAGTCTACAGCGAGATAAAAGCCACGGGAGGGACAGCACAGCCCCGAGAGGCCACTGAGACAGTGCATGAATCTGCGTGAACTGGCAAGGAAATTAAACCGTGTTCGACCCCCACAGTGTCAGGAGTTGGGTTCTTTCTTTTATTTATTTTTCTTTTTCTTTAAAACAATTTTTTTAATGTTTATTGATTTTTGAGAGAGAGAGAGAGAGAGTGTGTGAGTGGGGAAGGGGCAGAGAAGGAGACACAGAATCCAAAGCCGGCTCCAGGCTCCGAGCTGTCAGCCCAGAGCCCCACGTGGGGCTCGAACTCACGAGCCGTGAGATCATGACCTGAGCTGAAGTCGGATGCTTAACCGACTGAGCCGCCCAGGCACCCCTGGGTTCTTTCTTTTGATCGTTAGAATTAATGGTCTCCATGCTGAATGGTGTCCTTGGGCGTGGCAAGAGGACAGGAATCTATTTTCTGCCCCTTTTCCAGCTTGTTCCAAGTCTTCATTACGGTGAACCTACCCGTATGGATATTTGCAAGGTTGTCGATATGCTCTGCTACGGAGAGACTTTGGTCAGAAAACTGTTCTCAGTTAGAAGCATCTGCAAATACTCTTACAAATAGAGATGAAATATGGTATGGTGAGGTGCTAATAATTCTCCCTCATCATGTGGACACTCAGGAGATTTTCCTTCCTGCAGGGAATGAAATAAGAGGCAGAAAATACCCACTCGAGGGCAGGCAGGGTTCGTTGGGTTTTCTCTTCCTGCCTTCAGGAAAGTGGGTGGCATTCCGGAGCAACCATGTCAGTAAACGTCCTTGGTGTTTCTTCTCCATATTAGAGCAAACATGAGCTGTAAGACAGAAGCCAGTTAGAGATTTCATGTGCGGCATCCAGGATAGGGCAAAGGTTACTGTGCCGGCCAGACACAGGCAGCTACTGTGTTCGCTATGGCTCTGTGGGTGTCAGACGCGTTTGTAACCCCGGTAGCTGTGACCCCCACCCCCCACCCCCCAAGTCTTAAATGGCGGGCGCGGATTTCTATGCCAACGGTTTCACTTTATTCACATTAGCACTTCAGATTCAAGATGATCCTCTCAAAGCATGGTTTCTACCTTTGCCTTTCTCCTTCCTGATCAATTAGCTCATTCTCCACCGCCATGGTGACAGTGAGGGCACCTTCAGGAAAAGTCCTCCACTTTCCCAGAATACACCCCGGGGGGACCCAGAGAGAATTGCACATGAGCCTGATTTTCATATTTGCACGTGACAGGTGGACCATATTCTCCTAGCGAGGGGAGCAGAGAGTTGAGGGCCAGCTGTATTCACGCGGGACTGGAGGGTGTGTGGACACCATCCTTTCTTCTTCTTGTTGTTAACTTGAGATCAGTCCAGTGTGATGGTCATCGAGCCTACACTAGATGAAGCAAGTGTCCAGAGGGTCTCTTTACAGAGTTTCAGGAGGCAACCAGATGGCCAACTAATCCCAACTCTGGCATTGACAGCCATGTGGCTGCGGTACCCTGCCCGGACCACCACTCCGGGACCGACTGCTCATTCCCCAGCTTCTGGAAGGGTTGGCTGGGCATGGCTCTTTCTCTCTCTGGAATTTGCCCTCTCCCCAGACCATTGGCAGTCGGCCCCCAATGACCTGTTGGTATAGAGATATGAAGACCTGGTCACCTTGCTTCACTGGGGGCATCTCTCAAGGGGTGACTCAGCCTGGAGCTCCCCATCTGACGGAGGGCATGGTGAGACCACACCACGGTGTCTGCCTCCTCCTGCCGCCCAACCACGCTTCCTTCCCTCCCTCTCCTGGTGCTTCACAACAGCATGTCGGGATGGACTCCCTACAGGCAAATCTCCACCTCAGAATCCGCTGCCCATAGGAGCAGTCTGTGATGATGGCCTTTGGAAAAGTTGATATTTGACATTAAAATGCACATGGGAAAAGTAGAATAATTCAAAAGGTCATCTTAACAAATGCAAACAAACAGCAACCACAAGCTGGAGCTCTAGCCGTCCTAGGCTACCTCCCCAGAGCGACACATTTGTTTGTGTATCATTTACACGGTGATTCTCAAAGTGTGGTCCAGGGATCCATGGACGTCCTCCACCCTCTCAGGGCATCTGTGAAGTCATACAATCTTCATTATAATACTGATCTTGTCTTTTCCACTCCCCTCTCCTCACAGGTGGAGAGAGAATAAAGTGTTCATCGAAGTGGTTTCAGATTTCGCACTGCAGCTAACTTTAAGAAACTATCCCTTGTCAAGTGTAGTATCCTAGCACACGTTAGATTTGAAAAGGCTATTAAAATAACTTCTTTCTTTTCCAGCTACAAAACTGGGCAGGGCTGGGTTTTCTTCACGTACCTGAACCCAAACAGCTTATGGAAACATACTGAATGCAGAAGCAAGTATGAGACTCCAGCTGTCTTCCATTAAAGCGGAAATTAAAGAGATTTGCAAAAAATGTAAGATCATACCGTATTTTTGCTTTTCTCCACCCCTCCCCCCCGTTTTGGAACAAACAAAATAGTTTTGTTTGAAACTGTTGGAAAACAGTTATTTTTCATCAAGATGTTATTTTTGTTAACATGGAATGGATTTATTATTATTTTCTTAATGAAATAATATTTAAAAATTTTTAGTTTTAATTTCTAATATGGTTAACATTGATAGCTCTAAACGAAAATAAATAAAAACATGTTGGGGTCTTCAAGAACTTTTGACGGTGTGAAAGAGTTCTAAAGATCAAAACTTAGAGGGCGCCTGGGCGCTCAGTCGGCTAAGCATCTGACTCTTGATTTTGGCTCAGGTCATGATCTTACGGCCCTGAGACTGAGCCCCACATTGTGCCGGGCCTGGATCCTACTCGGGATTTTCTCTCCCTTTCCCTCTGCCCCTCCCCCCACTCTCTCTTCGTCTAAATAAATAAATAAATAAATAAATAAAATGTTGAACTACTGTTTTAGGGCCAACACCTTATTTGTTTGTTGGTTGGTTTACCATTCTATACAATGCCAAATATGTCATTTAAATGAGGTCAGGTATCCCTTTGAGCAGCTGTGTTCCAGATGAATTAACCATCTGGCCATGTTGGACATTTAAGTGTTTGACACGTTCTTCTGTTATAATCATGGCAGAGATGAACATTCTTGCAACCATAGGATTGCAGCCATTTTCTGGATGTTTCTCTTAGAAGCACTTCCCAGATGGTAAAGTGTTGGATCAAAGAGTAGTCATGTTTTAAAAGCATGAGATCGATGATAGGTTGATCGATCGATCGATCAATCGATCGCCAGCCAGCCAAATTCCTCTCCAACTAAATGACCTTCTGTGAGCCAGGAGCTGGGTCTCTATCACTCAAATTGGTATTTCCACAGTGGGATGGATGAATGAATAAATCAAAGTATGAGAGGGACTGTTTCTTTGTGTCCAGGTTAAAATCGGGCCTTAGCAGTTAAATTATTTTGTATTTGCTTAGTAAAAGAAAATGGTCTCTTACCAGTATTCTGTCTCATCAATTTTTCCCTTGGTAACATGAGGTTGAAAATGTCATCATGTGCTTCTGGGCATTTGTCTTTATTCTTTGTCAGCTGCCAAAACAACGGGGTCCTGACACCTAACTGCTCTCTCAGGCCAGCGCTGGAGCTCCTCGCTGGTTGAGTTTCATTAGTCTTCCAAGGAGAGTACAAATAAAGGGCATGAGGGCCATGATCTTAGTGACTAATTCCTCATGATGTTGGAGAGGAAAGAGTGGTTTTTATTTTTTTTTAATGTTTTGTTTATTTTTAAGATAGAGACAGAGCATGAGTGGGGGAGGGGCAGAGAGAGAGGGAGACACAGAATCTGAAGCAGGCTCCAGGCTCTGAGCTGTCAGCACAGAGCCTGACTCGGGGCTCGAACTCACGAACCGTGAGATCATGACCTGAGCCGAAGCCGGATGCTCAACTGACTGAGCCACCCAGGCGCCCCGAAAGAATGGTTTTTTTAAAAGCAAGAATTAATTGCCAACATTCAATAAGCAGAGAACTGCATATAAAAATTCACAGTTTGGGGACGCCTAGGTGGCTCAGTCGGTTAAGCATCTGCCTCTTGGTTTCAGCTCAGGTCGTGATCTCATGGTTCATGAGTTCAAGTCCCGAGTTGGGCTCTGTGCTGACAGCGTGGAGCCTGCTTCTGATTCTGTGTCTCTCTCTCTCTCTCTGCCCCTCCCCCGTTCACACCCCCCCCCTCAAGAATAAACATTAGAAAGTATTAAGAAAAAAACCCAGAAACCTAGAAAAAAGATGGTAAATTTTCCACAGGTGGATTTGAACATTCTCAGTATAGCTAGGTTTGCATTTTCTTCTTCCTGGCGCAGGGTTTTCCAAACGTGAGTTATTCACTGATGGCTTTTACCATAACCCCATGCCACTTAAACAGTTATGTACATATTTTCTTCAAATTGACTTAAATCTTACTTAATGCATTTACAAAGGAAAGTGGATAAGGCCACTTGGCGTTATTCTCTTACCATAACTGATCAGAACTGAAATGTTGGCTGTGCTTTCTAAAGGGACACATGTTGCCTAGTTTACCCGGGTTACCAAGGAAACAAAAGCCAGTATTATTTCCCACGAATGAAAGGTAACATTAAAAATAACGCAACAACCGCAAAGAAAGGTCTTACATTTTAGCTAGATTCTCCCGCCTGCCCAAGACCCACAGCGGAGTCCCGTTCACGCGGTTAAAAGATGTTAAAGAAATTCTGGCATCAAACGAAGACTTTCTCTTTGACACAACTAGAAGCCCTCAGTGATAATTGAAAAACAAAATTATAGAAGGAATAACGTTCTCATTTTCTTCGTTGGTGATTTGTTGTTATTTAAAGCTCACTTTATATATCATGTAAAATTTTCTTCTCTATCATCACTGGAACGTACTCTGTAATTTGCGAAATGCTCTCCTAGTCAACTATTAATCATGTATTAATTGAATTGAAAATATTTGTATTACTACTTCAGTTACTTCACCTCCTAGCTACTATGTCAACTATTGTGGGTTGAACAATTACTACACTGTGCTATTTTTGAAAATCCTGACACAACGCCTTGAGATATTCTCTCATACTACTTTTCCATCATTACGCCTTCCTATTTTGTGAATGACCCAAGTCAGGCTTGGAGATGTTAAGACACTTAGCTTGAAGTTTTCACAACTCTTAAGTGATAGAGTTGAAATTCAAAGGCAGATCTGATATTTCGTGTAACAGGTTGATGTTATCTACCCTATAGACCAGCTACCAACTTCACTACAGTTTTGCCCCTCCAACCCCCACATCCCCACAACTTGAGAAACCAATGGTGTTCTGATAGCTTCCCTGCCAGAGAGCTAGGATAGGAAACTCTCTCCAAGTGTTATGTTTCCTTAGGAACGGGTGCAGGTGTGGTTTCGGACTCTTGGGACCAATCACAGATGTGATCCACATTGAATTGTACTTTTATCTGGGTGAAATTTGGTAAAATAAGCCACTAGACCATCTTGAAGGAGAGTAGGAGTCCAAAAATGGCACAACTTACATTCTGAGAAAGGGAAAGCATGGCCTGTGCCTTCTTCTGTAGGGATGGATTTACAGAACTTTATGGACCAATCATAGTTGAAAAGACTTGTTTTCTTTGAATCCCGGAAGTTGGGGGCTCCTGTCACTCCTTCATCAGCTGCCTCAAGGAGGCATCTATCTGCTCATTCATTCATCCTTCCATTCAACCATCCACTCAATCATCCATTCACCCACCTCTCCACCCATCCATCCGAGCATCCAACTATCTATTTATCCATCCATCCATCCACCCACCCCTCCAGTCATCATCTATCCAGCCAGCTAGCTAGGCAACCATTCATCTCCCCTTCCATCTGTCCATCCATCCATCCATCTCTCCATCCATCCATTCATCTCTCCACCCATCCATTCATCCATCCATCCATCCATCCACCCATCTCTCCATCCATCCATCCATCCATCCATCCATCCTTATTTCTTTCAACATTTATTAAGTACTTATGTGCCAGGGCCTGCTCTGAGTGTTGAGATTATAAAAGGACACAAAGATAAAAAGAATATAATCACTGTCTGGGCCACAGAATAACAGGGAGAAACACATGCGTATAATCTGAAAAAAAAAATGTTCAAATAGCAGTCAGCAAAGGGGGACTGTTCCTGAGGATGAGACACCCTATCTCAGCCTAGGGTGGGGAAGAAAGCCTTCCTGAAGGAAACATCTTATACATGAGAGTTGAATAAAATGTGGCATTGGTCAGGTGAGAACCAGCAGCCTGGTAGGGTGGAGAAAGTTGTTTCTAGCACAGAGTTGCCTATGCAAAGGCCCTGCACACACAGCATTTCTAGTGGTAGAATGCTGGCGTATCAGGGGCATATAAGGCCCTTGAGGTTTTGAGGAGACTGCCTCCCCCTGGGTTGATCTTCCTGGATATTCAGATTTCTGCCTGGGCTCCCTCTGCCTAAGGACCTGGATTTTTCATTTGTGTTTGCATTCTGATGTTGGCTGAATCTTGGTCAATATTGTCTCAGGTCGTTTGGCACCAGGATTAAATGCCACAGTATTACTCAGAGCAATTAACCTTTAGTGTTCAGCCCAGCACACCCACTGTAACCCTGTCAAAAAAGAGACTGGGCTTCTCCCCAGCTCGTTTCTCCTGGCCTAGGGCTGCCTGGTGGTAGACATTTGGTGTAGAATTAATTTGGCTGTGGACAAATATTGTGGAGACTCTCCCAGGCAGCTGAGGTTAAACCAGTACAGGGTCTGATTTTTGCATCTTCTTGGAATCCCCATGGAGGTTTAACCCATTTGAAGTAAGGCTGAGAGTTGAAAACCAATAGGTTTCCTTCACTCTTTTGCAAAGGACAATTTTATAGCACAGTGAGTTTGACTGGACAACTCAAACCTATCACTCCCAAAATACTACGGTGCCTGACATTGACTTCACCTGAAAACTAAGAAAAAGGGGGTTTGGCATTGAAACGGCTGTGTGATCTTGGGCGCACAAGATCGATGTGTGTTATCGATGTGTTATCGATGTGTGTTAAATACAATAAAAAGTAGGCACAGGGCATAGGGTAGTGGTTAAGAGCAAAGGTGCAGGAGCTAGGCAGATTTGGGTTCTACTGTGAGCTCTGTCACCTCTTGGCTGGGCGAGTACTCAGTTTAATGAGCATAATATTTTCTTTCTCTTGGGACTGTGTGGGGTTGGTGCGAGCTTGTGCCCATAAAGCTCTTGGTGTCAAGTCAGCATAAAATAAACGGAGGTTGTTTTGTGCGGTGTTATTATTAGCTTCAATTTAAGCACCAGCAGCGTTGGCCAAACAAAGAGTTATCCAATCAGATGTGCAGGAGCAAAGAAACTCCATGACCTTGCAATTTCAACCTCCTGCCCTTCTGCATGTCCCCGAGTGTCCTCTATGTGACAAGGACCTCTGCGGGAGGCAGAGGGGACCTTGATTCGTCTTGACAAGGGTCCTGGGACGCAGGCAATATCAGCCTTCTTTTACAAATGTGGTTCAGAGTCTTGGTGACCAAGCATGAGTCATTTCATTTCCTTCCACTTCAAATTCTTCATCTGTAGAATAGGAATTATAGTACCTACTCCTCGGTCCCCTGGGCGGCTCAGTTGGTTAAGCGTCTGCCTCTTGATTTCAGCTCAGGTCATGATCTCACGGTTCATGACTTCGAGCCCTGCACCGGGCTCAGCCCTGACACTGCGGAGCCTGCTTGGGATTCTCCCTCTCTCTGTCTTTCTCTCTCTGTTCTCTGTTTCTCCCCTGCTTGTGCTCTCTCTCTCTATACCTCAAAATAAATACATAAACTTCAAAAATAGTAGCTAGTCCTAAAGCGTGGGTGAATACCAAGTGAGACAGGACATAGAAAGCCCGCAACGTTGTGCCTTGCACACAGTCAGTGCTTGCTCGATGTTTCCAATGATTCAATTACTGCGATTTTTAGTGCTCTATTGACTTAGCCCACTCTCAGTCCTGCCCTAAACTCCGAAGAGACGGAAAACTGGGCACTACAGCTTTCTCTCCGTATCATGACATTCCATGATGACACATTTATGGTTACCGATTTCCTGCGAATCATATTTTTTCTTGTCTCGGTTACAGTGTGTAAACTTCCACAAGGGGACACTGCCTTGTTTGAAAGCCAAGAACAGCTGTGCACAGAACATGTCCTAGAAGGGAGCTTCTCAAATAATCCCACACCCTTGCCACCAAGTTCCTTTTCTGAAGAGCAGCTTTGTATTCTTGGTGATAAAGGAAAGAATTTCAGGAACTGGGTCTTCCCCTATTGGTTTTCTCCTACGACTATGGAATCCTAATTCAGTGGCTAGAATCCAAAGGAGCCAGCCACTGAACCTCAGTAAGGGTCAAAAGGAAACAGATGGCACACTCCGATGAGAACAATCCAAGGATGATTTATCTCCTGAGAGACTGATTACTGGGGTGTGGGCATGGCTTAGCAAAGGACAAAGCACGGAAACCCCAAGGTAGCCTGAAAGAGAGTGGGATAAAGCCGGTTGCTTTGGGAGCAGTGACTTTTCGTGGAAGGACACAGCCAGCCTGGGATCACCTCACTCTCCTTTCTTTCTCTTTCTCCCTGCCTGGTGTCCTCACCGGCCAAACCCAACCGAAGTACAAGGGCACGGCACTACGTCCATTGTGTGTTGACATGGTCCGCCAGCCTGGCCTTGGGAGGCAGAGCCCAGGTGGAGAGGGGTCCAAGGTGGGCAGGGAGGGGCAAACAGACGGAATGTCCCCAGAGAGGTGGGGCTAATGGGCCACCCGGGTGTGAAGGCATTGGAGATATTGATCCTGTAAGACCAGTCGCATTTTTGATGGACCGTTGAGATTGCAACTCAAGGTGTCAATTAAGGTTGGGCAAATCTTCGAAAACAAGAATATCATGTTGCATTCCAACCCAAGAACTACCACGTTTTTCTCAGGGAAGCAAATCGTAAAGCCCAGATAACAGAATGTTTGACTGAGGTAAAATAGATCTTACGATTCACCTCTGGATTAGTTTTTCCTCCATTTCTTCTGCCAATAGGCGATTCTTCTGTTTGCGCACACAGAGCCTGTAAAATGCCCTGAGGATGCCTCTAGCAGCCGACAGCGTGGAGGGTTGCTTTGGCTGTGGTCTGGGCCCGCTTTGTTCCTCCCTGTTGGGTTTTATGCTCACCGGGACCCCGTTTCGTTTGCACTCCTACCTGCTCATGCTGGTCGTACCGGTTAGTGACACTTAAAATGCATAATAAATGATTCAGTAAACCATAAGCATCAAAATAAAAGGAATTGTTGCTGCAGTGAAAGATCAGTCAAGTTCCTTGAGGGGGAAAAACTCAGCAAAGGCCAACTTAAAAAAAAAAAAAACAGTTGTCAAATCAGTTATGAACAAGGCAACAGTGGATGATGATGGGGGGGCAACGTAAGAATCTAGAAAGGTGTATTTATAATTTGTGCTTGTTAGGGACATATTTGCCCCTTGTCTCCAGTTCAAACTAACATCCAGGCTTTAAAGATTCCTGCCTTGAGGGCTTTTTCAAGAAGGGCAGAAGCTTCTGCGGAGGAAATCACTTCAGTTGAAGCCTTGGGAGTTGCCTGGAACCTCTGACATCCTTTTATTCATCCGCAGACTTTTCTCATGCCTCTTCCTCCCTTGTGCTTCAGAGATACCTCGAGACATTTCTTCACCGGCCTCTTAACATTACCAAGGATGGGACAGGCCCTTCATTTCACACTATTTCTGCTCTGTAGCAAAATTCTTTGAGGGAGCTGAGAACGTTTTGAGTGAGAGCGTCCCTCCTCTCTGCTCACGTGGCATCTTCTTCCCCGTCTCTCCACTAGATGGCGAGCCCACGAGGACTGGGACCGTGCCTCAGGCGTCTTGGTCCCCTCACTGCCCAGCATGCTCTGGAACATTCTCAGCGACCAATAAACGCTTATCTGAAAAGGTTTATCTGAAAACGAATTATCTGAAAACGTTTCTGAAGAATATTGTCCAAAACACAAAGGGACCCAGAGACTTTGTATTTATAGGTAGTAACATTTTATGCAAGCTCCTTAAACTCAAAGGAGCTTTAGGGGCTAAGCTTGCTGACGATCAAGTCTGAATGAGTAAATAAGCAAGGGCAGAAATGATCAAGACACTATTAGGCCAAGGAAGTGGGTACCCCAAGTTTGTTCAGGTTTTTCTTTCTAATGACCTATTTCCTCTCTTTGCCTGAAAGACTCATGTATCGGTAGGGAATACTCTTGGCCACAAGAAGCAGAATGCCCCCAAAGCAGTGGTTTAAACCATAAGTACGTTTACTTACAGCTTAAGAAATCCACAGAACTGCAGCCCCGGGGTGATACCGTGACTTCATAATGTCATCAAGGAAAGTAAAACCTACTGTCTTTCCACTGAACTGTCCTCGAAACCTTGACTTTTGTCCTTGGGGTGATGATATCATGGTTGTACTGATCTGAATGTTATATCCTGACATGACAGCATCCAAAGCAGGAAGGGGCGTCTCGTCTTCTTTATGTGGTTTTCTCTGATGGGAGGAAAATGTCTCCAAGAACCTCTGACAGAGTTTCCCTTCCCTCACTGGCCATCCCTGAGCCAATTGGGCCACTTGTCCACCTGCAGACAAATCACTGGAAAACTGTAACGGGTTGCCAAGAGCTGCTGTTGGCTTGAAGCAAGTGTGGCTCCCCCCCAGGGCAGGATGCCTCGCCGTCTGGAACGATGAACCGGGTTCTGCTTGCAAAGATGTGGGGGGATCAACAGAGCCTGGTGCAAGGTTTTCGTTACCGCGGCGTATCTCAAATATCGACATATTTACTTTTAACGTAGGAGTTTTGAAATCACGAGAGGTCCCTCGAGAAACGAGCCAAACTGTGTTCAGTGTTCGCACTTCCCTGTAATGTGGCTTTTGTGTCATCACGAAAGGTTTAAAGACGGCAGTGAGGTCTGAGCCTGTGGTCAGGGCAAAGACGTGTCGACAGGAGCATCTCTGAGACCGTGTGAAGCACCTGGGTTGTGCAGATGGAAGAAGGGCAGGTCAGGGACAGAGGTAGTTCGGCAAAAACAGAGACAGTAACCTCAGAGTGAACCCTTGGGGCACTGGAACCCCAGTTTCCCACCTAGAAAATTAGGGATGATAGTAGGTAGGGTTAAACAATACCGTATGTTTAAGTACTCAGCACAGGGCCTGGCATTGTTCATAAATAGTAGCTATCATATTATTATTGTTACTTTCTGATATTGTGTGATTATTTTTTATTGTTTATTTTGGGGGGAGGGAGGGACAGAGAGAGACAGGGAGAGAGAGAATCCCAAGCAGGCTCCGCACCGTCAGCACGGGGCCCCATGCGGGGCTCGATCCCACGAACCGCGGGATCATGACCTGAGCTGAAATCGAGAGGCGGAAGCTTGCCTGACTGAGCCACTCAGGCGCCCCTGTATGGTTATTTTTTAAAAAGCAGAGACCCTATAACCAGGGCTGAGATTGAAGATTTGCAGATGGATTCATTTGGAAAAAAAAGAAAGAAAGAAGAAGAAGAAGGGATGTGATATTTCCTGCATCTAAATGTGGGGGAGGACATTCCCATTCATCACATTAGGGAATTAAGTGCCTTTGAAAATCATGCTCCCTTAAGAACACTGACCTTCCACTTCTACTGCTCACCGTACCGCAGCTGGTGTGGTCACACTTTCATCCTGCTGTTTCTGCCGTCTCTACACTGAATTAGTAGGCATGTGTGCTTTAGATTGCCTGTCTGTCCGTCTATCCATCTGTCCACCTATCGACCTACCTAATCTGTGTAGAACTTCATATCTGACATCCGCCACAGCATTATCTCATTTAATCCTCACCGAACCCCACAGGCGAGAACAGAGGCTTTCAAACTCTATTGATGGTCACTGACGATTAAGACACACAAATTTATGCATGCATAGAAATTTGTGCGAGTGTGTGCACGCACACACACACACACACACACCTGAAAAAAAATGCTCATACTTACTCTATGTGATACATTTTATTTCAGTTATAGTCTACTGTATCCTACGCTGGTCTTTAAAATATATATATATATTCCTTGTGAGCCACGATATTGATTTTGTGAAACATTAGGAGATTGAGTTCTTATCCCCAGTTCACAGGACGGAAGTTCAGAGAGGTTCAGGCACGTTACAGAACAGGTCTGAAGAAACTCGGCCAATCAGAGTCAGGCTGACATTGGACCAAGTTCTCCTCTGATGGCTGAGCGTTCGCCACGAGGCCCCGCAGTCGCCCACACTGCCTCTTTCTGGGGAGGAGAGCCCAGTGTGCTCATGATGGAGAGCCGTCCGGGCCCTCCCACCCACCGGCTGGCTTCGGGGTCCTCCCTCCTGGCTGCACTCGGGAGTCACCTGAGCCGCCCTCCCCGGGGCTTAAGTTTCCCTAGGTCCTGAGTGGGCATGCGCGGAGGTACTTTATATTCTTTCCAGGTGACTCGGGTCATGTCAGTATTCATCCAGGGTGACAATCCCTGTAGGAGGGAGCCGTGTCAGGCCCTCACTCTTCCTGTTTTGGTGCGGGCAGAGATTACAGCTTTGCTAATTGGCTGCGGCATTTATAACCAGAGATCAAACAATATGTGCAAAGCAGAAACACCACGCATGTTATTAAAGCAAGCATGTGTGCAAAACACAGTGTTCTTTCAACTGCAGTATTGTTTCTCTCTTCCCCCAGCTGGCGCGCGAGGATGTAATGCCACCGCAGAACCAGCCGTGGGGAGGAAAAAAATGCTTCTCTGATTTTGTCTGCAACCAACCATCCACTTTCATTCAACTTTCGCTCAAGAAGAGAACAATACCTCCCATTGAACGGGACTCGGAGCTTGAATCTGAGTCTGCTTTAATAATGCCGGCCTTTTCTGTTCCGTGTATAATTATTTAAACACCCTGGGTCATAAGGTCCTCCTGTAAGTTGGAAGCCTGCCTTATTTTCATATCTACGGCATCAAAAGCCCCCAAAATACAGTCAAATTGAATTTTCTCCTCCTGAATAGATCGAAGATTTTGTGAATTCTAATTGTTTCCTCCATGTGAACAATTTATTCTTGGAGCTGGAGAACTGTCCTTTGTGAATCACAGAGGAGCCCATCCTCAGGGAGAGTCCGTTTCCTTAAGCATTAAGAATCTGTGGTCTGTTTCCTGATGTTGAAAAAGTATGCACTTTTTTTTTTAATTTTAGAGAAAGAGAGAGAAAGCATGAGTCGGGGAGAGGGGCAGAGGGAGAGAGAGAGAGACAGAGAGAGAGAAAGAGAGAGAGAGAGAGAGAGAAAGAGAGAAAGAGGGAGAGAGAAAGAGGGAGAGAGAGAGAAAGAGAGAGAGAGAGAGAGAGAGAGAGAGAGAGAATCTTAAGCAGGCTCCACACTCAGCACAGAGCCTGACGTGGGGCTCGATCCCACGACCCCGGGATCATGACCTGAGTTGAAATCAAGGCTCGGACGCCCCACCAACTGAGCCACACAGGCACCCCAAGTACTTTTTAACAGCATAAACTCCCAAACCACTGATTTAGAAAATAAATAAGAGTGAAAATCTCCTACTTATTTTAAGACTTGAGAAAGCCCACATTCCCACTGAGTTGTGCAAAAACTTTAGGGAATTCACAATAATGACTTTTTCATACCTTTTCCAAGTGTTAAATGGGTAACACAGTTCCTTCTTCCAAAGAGAGACCTACGTTCTTTTTTTTATTGTTTTATTTTATTTTATTTTTTATTTTTTATTTGTTAAAATTTACATCCAAATTAGTTAGCATATAGAGCAACAATGATTTCAGGAGTAGATTCCTTACTGCCCCTGACCCATTGAGCCCATCTGCCCTCCCACACCCCC
Organism: Panthera uncia; assembly: GCF_023721935.1. Taxonomy (NCBI): domain Eukaryota; kingdom Metazoa; phylum Chordata; class Mammalia; order Carnivora; family Felidae; genus Panthera; species Panthera uncia. Next base: position 8,234,141 of record NW_026057578.1, on the reverse strand, counting down.
TCCAGTAACCCTCAGTTTGTTCTCCATATTTATGAGTCTCTTCTGTTTTGGAGAGACCTACATTCTTAAAGAAAATGAGGAAGAGCCAAATGTATAACTAGCCTTGAGATTCATGGATCTTCATTTAAAAAAATTTTTTTAAACATTTATTTATTTTTGAGACAGAGAGAGACAGAGCATGAGCAGGGGAGGATCAGAGAGAGAGGGAGACACAGGATCCGAAGCAGGCTCCAGGCTCTGAGTGGTCAACCCAGAGCCCGATGTGGGGCTCGAACTCACGGACTGCGAGATCATGACCTGAGCCAAAGTCGGACGCCCAACCGACTGAGCCACCCAGGCGCCCCTGGATCTTCATTTTAAAAAATACAACGTAATGCTTCGTAAGATCAACTAGTTCATTCTAATAGCTGGCATTGATTGGATAATTGCTATGTGTGGGCATCTTGTCAAATTCTGGCTTGGATTATCACACCTGATTTCAATAACAACCATATCAGCTAGGAAATGGTATTAACTCCGATTTTCAGGTGATCAAACCTGGGTTCAGTGAGGTTAATGCCCCATATGAGTATGATGCCCATATTGCATGACCTACAGGTGTCATTCCCAAGGCAGGAATGCATGTCCCAAGACTACTGAGGACCCAGTCACTTCTCCCCAAAACATGGTAGGTTGTCAGTGGTGGATAGCAAGATGCTTTTAGGCATTACACAAATGGATTCTGTGTGTTTTAAATGAATCAATAAAACAGCAAACTTATCGTCAAGTAATGTCCTTCGCAGGATTGAGCAAGATTACTCCTTAAGACAAGGACACATAAAAGCAAAATGAATGGATTACAGGAAAAATATTGAGCAAATAGTAATGTAGGTATTACATGCCAAAAATGTCAATAGTTGGGGTGCCTGGGTGGCTCAGTCGGTTAAGCGTTCAACTTCGGCTCAGGTCATGATCTCGCGGTCCGTGAGTTCGAGCCCCGCGTCGGGCTCTGTGCTGCCCGCTCGGAGCCTGTTTCAGATTCTGTGTCTCCCTCTCACTCCCCCTCTTCACTTGTGCTCTGTCTCTCAAAAGTGAATAAATGTTAAAAAATTTTTAAATGTTAATAGCTTATTGGAATAACTAGAGAATACTTTTTTTTAATTTTTTTTAACATTTATTTTTGAGACAGAGAGAGACACATAAACGGGGGAGGGTCAGAGAGAGGGAGACACAGAATCTGAAACAGGCTCCAGGCTCTGAGCTGTCAGCACAGAGCCCAACGCGGGGCTCGAACTCACGGACCGCGAGATCATGACCTGAGCCGAAGTCGGACGCTCAACCGACTGAGCCACCCAGGCGCCCCGAGAATAATTTTTTAAGTGGTGGAATAGAGAATGTAGTGGGCCCTTGACTATATATCTTTAAAGAGTGAAGTCATTATCATTTCTAGAATCATAAGATGATATAATCAGAGCCCCCCACTGTGCAGGGCAGGGGTATAGTCACAACTCCGCTTTTTCCCATGGGGCATAGCCCGGTGCTGGACGCCTGGCAATTTACCCTCAGTAAATGCTGCTGAATGTGTGGTGTGGCTGAAGGAGCCCAAATGATCTTGCTGCTCTATCACCAAGTTGCTGTGTGACCTTAGGCAAATCACTTCACCTCCCTGTGCCCTATTTTTTTTTTTTTCCTTTATAGAACTTAGGGGAGGGGAAAGCTTGCATCTAAAGCATATTCTAGTGCTAAACTGGGAGATGTGTGTTAACTAGTCCAGAACATATTTACGGGGCGCTTCTCCCAGCTAATATTTTGCGAGGTAGCACAGCATGGGTTTTCGGAGCAGGGAGCTCTGGGGGCAGGTGGTTTGAATTCCGTCTCCATCCATTTTTGCTGTGTGGCTTTAAGTGAGGTCCTTAAGTGCCTTCCGCCTCAGTTTTTCACAGCAAGCACGAGGGCGGTAGGTTTCAAACACCCCAGTTGCCAAAGTGCAGACCCTGGCCGGGCACGTTGCAGATGTTAGTAAATGCTACGCCGCACTTTTACTACGATGGACCAGGCACCACTTGGGTCGGAATGGGGGGAACTGTCTTTTTTTTTAAATGCGCAAATCCTATTTATTTCCTAAAGAAATAAAGGCGAGGAAGGCGGTGGTCAGGGTCCCATAGCCTATCGCATCGGCGGAGATTAATTTACCCAGAGCGATTTTCACCCCAGACACCTATGCACTTCCTGAGATAACCAGCAGGTGGTAGGGTTGGATTACATTTTAGGCCGCCGGGGGCCCGGTGCTCCCTCCGCTGGGAGCTTTGTGAAACAGTAAATAATTGTCTTTTTCATTTTCAATACCTGGGATCAGCAGCTGCTGGAATCAGTTAAGGCTATCAGTGTCCCTTAAGGCAAGAAATCTCAAAGAATAAGTTCCGCTAGAGCGCTGGTTCTCACACTGTCGGCATCGCTGACATCACCTGGGGGGGCCTGTTGGAAATGGCAAATTCTCCAGACTCGCCTCCTCGGGGCTGAATGAGAGCCTCTAGGGGTGGGCCCAGCCCTCGGTGTTTTCTGGAGCCCTGGGTGCCGCCCGTGCGCTTGGGGTCGAGAATGCCCACGCTGGAGCAGTGCTTAAGGGCAGCCAGCTCTCAGTTTTGACTCCAAAGGTAAATCTGTAAAGAAGGGGCATTTGGCGAGTCCAGGGACCAGAAATTTTGACCGCCATGCGGGGCTTGTTAGAAATTCAGTCTCAGGACCCACCCGGATGTACTGGAGAAGTTGCACTTTAACCAGGTCCCTGGGATTCTGTACAATCTCTTTCTTTCTCTTTTCTCCACCCTCCTCTCCGTCTTGCTATCCCCAGTGCTCACTTCTTCAGCGACGGTTGACTGCAAACCTCAGTAGGGTTGGTTGCTAAGGAGGAAAAGGACCGAAGGATATGGGGGGTGCGGAAGACCTCTCCACCTCCTGTCCTGAAAGAACTGGCTTGAGAACATTGTTCCTCGCCCGAGGCTTAGCACTACCTGAGTCCGGCAGCGAGCAGGTGACCGACAGTGTGGGCCACCATCCAAACTTATGCTTCTCTAGCCACAATGCACACCAGAATCTTCCAGGGAGTTTGCTAAACACAGTTTTTGCTTCAATAGATCCGGAGGGGGACTATGCATTTATATTTCTAACAAGTTCCCAGATGCTGGAGGCTGCTGGCCCAGGGGCTCCGCTTTGAGAACCACTGATACATACCTCAGATTCTAAATCATTCTGGTGACTTGGAGTCATGAGAATACACTGCCCACAAGTGAAAACCGATGAAGGAGGAAAAGAGGGAGAAGATGGAGAGAAGAAGAGTTGGGGGGGGGGGATGGCGTCTCTATGGGTTTCTAGATGTTGCTCAATTCCCACCCTCTCTCTGAAGCTTCCGGACAGGGACACTTCTGCCCAAAGTGTCCTTCTGTCCTCAGGGCATGCGGTTCATGGCATGCACGGCAATTCAAGGGGGAGTGAAATAACCACAGATTAGCAGCAACAGAGCTCTTACCTTCCCTTGGCCAAAGGGATCAGGAAAGTCATCACAGAATTTAGGAGAGGGTCAGGTAGGGGGAACTCTCCTGAGAGGAGCAAAGTCCATAGGCAGCCTGAGGCCACACTCGAGGAAGATGTCAGGGGGATTGCCCCCCCCCCACCCTTACCCCATCATTGTATTCTCTCCCTCCAGCCATCTGCTAGGATTCCGCATTGGCTGAAACCAGTCAGGGAAGATGGGAGCCTTGATGTCCTTACAGGTAGTCCTTACTGGTCTATATAGGATGTCGAAGAGCAGAATGATAATCTGGGGGCCAAATGGAAGACATCCATCCAGCTCACTGGTCTAGCGATGGGCAGATAACCCAATCTGGCCAATGAGATGTATGGAAAAATCTGTGGGGTGCTTCTGGGAAAGACGTTCTTCCCTGACTGCTCTAGGAAGAAAGCTCCTCCCCTTCCTGCCTGCCTGGGATGCTATACTTCTTGGACCTTCTGCAGCCACCTTGTGACTATGAGGAGTACCGAGAGCAAGACTGCAGTACCAAGAGAAAGGGGTGAGGTCAGCAAGGTAGAGAACGGATGGATGGGGTAGATGAGACGGGCTCTGGCCGGAGTGTCTCCTGCTTTCATCCACAAGGGATCAATCTCACCAAACTCTCTGTTTGCCTCTACCTGTCTGCCCTACCTTGTAGCATTTACGACGCTAAATCTATATCACATCTGTCTTCCTCTCTTGGTTGTAGATTCCCTCATTGTTGTAGAGAAATCTATGTAAAAACCTTGAGTTATAATTATTTTTTGGTGGCAGATTGTGTTTCTTTTATGGTGACTCCTATCTGGGACTGAACCCCATGGGTCATGATTCCATGGGGTTATACTGTATTGTTTCCTTCATCATTATCACCGTCGTCATCATAGATTGTAGGAACTCAATCCATAATTGACCTTCTTTGATATTGATTGTGCCACGTGGAGAAAGAACTTGTGCTTAGGTACTTACTTGGCTTTTCTGAGCAAAATTAGGACAATCATGCCCACCCCAACGAGCTGTAATGCAGCCTCGCACAAAAACCCATTGATGTCTCCCAATAAATATTTCCCTTTTCCTCTATCCCATTTTCCTTCTCACGAAAGACACAACAAAGCCCCAAGGCAAACCTTGGGGAATATACACCGAGGGAAATTACAAGACCCAAAGTTGAGGGAAGCCTTACCCAAAGATGCAGAAGTAATCAATGTGGTTGTATTCGTACCAACTTGCAGGCTGAGGGAATTGACAGCAAATGGGACTCGTCACACATTGAGGCATTAATCCCTTGGAGAAGTGTAAAAGACGGGAGTGAGCAGATTTTTTGAACATTCTGGGCGGGCGACTCCCAAAGAAACAGGATCAGCAACTGACAACTGCTGAGCTCTCCTTCGACCTTTGGATGGTGGCTGACAGCCTGTTTTCCTTCCGCAGGTGCAGAGCTGAGAATGCGACTAGGACCTCCCCGATAAGGGCAGCCGTCCATCTGGCGTGTGGCAGATCCCCAGGCAGGGTCACTGGCAGTTTTTGAGCAATCTCTTTTTCCCCAGGTCACTGTAGTCACGGAGGGCATAGGTGACGGAGTGCCCCAGCCTGTCGCTGGTCTCTGTTGACAGTGACGGGAAAACATCCCCATCGTCAGCACACGCATGCAGTGGTGGTACCGTGGCACCTACGGGGGACACTGTAAGCCACAACACGCGGATGATACAAATAGGCAAGAATCACCAGGTACGTAAAAGGAGAAGCAGCTGCCATGTATGGAAGGCCAAGTGCGTGCAAGCATTGTGCGAGGCGCTCCTTTCACAGATGAGGAAACTGAGTCTCAAAGAGGGGCCATAACTTACCCAAGGCACACATACCAGGATGCAGGTCTAGACCTAACTCTCAACTCAAGTTGCTTCCGCTAGGTGAGGCTGAGGACTGGCCGAGAAGATGGCAATGATACGGCTTAGATCTTCCCCGTCAAACTGGAAGAGGAGAACTTTTGAGCAAGATCAGAGCTGTGAAAAGCTTTTGAACTTTTCCGAAGCCTTGGAAGTGACTTACTCTCCCTGAGCCTTGAGCTCCCTTATAAATTTAGACGATATTCTCTTTGCTTGGCGGAATGATTAATAAACAGCTGTAAAGTTCTTCGCCTTTTCTAGAGTCCGTTGCAAGCCTGCCTATCCATCACTTGTGACCAGACTAGTTTGCTACCATACACAGAAGGAGCAGGGCTTTCAAAAAAGCAGATGTCTTTCTGCTAGTTTTCTCAGTAAACCTCAATTAGCACATCTATAAAACGGGGATAATAATGTCTAGGTTGTAAGAATTCAACGGCTTAAGCCATTTAGCTCAGTGCTTAGTAGGTTCTCAACAGATGCTGATGATAATGTCATAATTGGAGGGGAAGAGGAGACAGAAAGCAATTGTCTCTAATCATGGACACTGAGTTCTGCACGAAACGTGATGTGTCCTCTCTGGGCAGTGGGATGAGGGAAGTTTAGGAAGGTAGCTCTTATTTTCCAGAAAGGGGAATGTGTGGGATGATGGAGAAGGCACTGAACTGGGTATCAGAGAACCCCATCTGTCATCTGCCCGCTTGCCTCTAGGCCTCAGTGTTCTCTCTGTGTAAAGTAGGTTTCCTTAGATCAATGACCCCTGAGCTGAATGAGTGCGGGGTATTGATTCCCAGGCGTGGGCATTGTGGCCTTAATAATTACAGCATTCTGTGACCCAATTATTTAGGGAAGCAAGGTGCTAAGCAGATTACAAAGACTTTTAAATTATCATTATGGGACTCCTTGGTGCCTTTATTTTTTTTTTAACGTTTTATTTTTTTTTATTTTTGAGACAGAGAGAGACAGAGCATGAACGGGGGAGGGGCAGAGAGAGAGGGAGACACAGAATCGGAAGCAGGCTCCAGGCTCTGAGCCATCAGCCCAGAGCCCGACGCGGGGCTCGAAATCACGGACCGTGAGATCGTGACCTGAGCTGAAGTCAGACGCCCAACCGACTGAGGCACCCAGGCACCCCTCCTTGGTGCCTTTAAAGTGCCCGTACATGCGGCGTGACCTTCAAGATGGGGTGTGGGAGACAGCATTTCCCAAATTTATTTGAAAGACACTTTGGAAGTGTTTTACTCTATCATCTGTGAAGCTCCTTGAGGCCTGAAATTCTATGATTTTAATACCTGGGCCATGGACAATGGCTGGTTCAGCAACAAAAGTTTTCTGGTTATGACTCAGGTTGTTAAGGCAAAACTTTTTTACGTTTTCTCTCTCGAGGCATATGCGATTATTCAGTTATATCCCCTCTTTGAAGCTGGATACACACTTGAGATGTATCACTTGCTCCCGTGGATTGTAAAGGGTTGAACCTGACTTTATAATCAAGGGTAAATTCGAAGTGTCTGGGTGGCTCAGTCAGTTAAGCGTCAACTCTCGATTTCAGCTCAGGTCATGATCTTGCGGCTCGTGAGTTCAAGCCCCGCATCGGGCTTTGAGCTGACAGTGCAGAGCCCGCTTGGGATCCTCTCTCCACCCCTCCTCTGCACACTTTCTCTCAAAATAAACTTTTAAAAACCTTTTTAAAAAGAAGGGGAGAGTATTCCGAGTAGCCGTGAAGATGATTAGGAGCCATCCCCAACGGGCACACAGATTAAGAAATATCCAGATGTCAAGGGGTCAGAATAATTCGCCCTCAGAACAGGACAGTGTGACAACAATCATCTCTCATTTTAGCTTTCCCTTTAACATGTTTTTAACGTTCATTTATTTTTGAGAGACAGCGTGCGAGTGGGGGAGGGGCAGAGAATGAGGGAGACGCAGAATCCGAAGCAGGTTCCACAGAGCTCCACATGGGGCTCGAACTCACAGACCAAGAGATCATGACCTGAGCCAAAGTCAACGTTTAACCGACCGAGCCACCCTGGCACCCCTAGCTTTTCCTTTTAATAGTGCCTTTATTCATAAAATTTTTTAACATTTATTTATCTTTGAGAGAGAGAGAGAGAGAGAGCACAAGCAAGGGAGGGGCAGAGCGAGGGGGAGACAAAGCATCCGAAGCAGGCTCTGTGCGGACGGCAGCGAGCCCGACGTGGGGCTTGAACTCACGAACCGTGAGATCATAACCTGAGACAAAGTTGGACGCTCGATGGACTGAGCCACCCAGGCGCCCCTATTTATCATATTCTTAAATGATAGAACTACTAAGCACAAAAATCATGATCGTTACTCGTTAGTCAGTGCCTACCACATGCTCAGCACCATACCGCCTACTTGCATTACGGCAACAGTTCTGTCCTTCTAATAACAACTCCTAGCACTTTCTGCCCTTTTACAGGTGAGGCGGAATAGAGGCAGAATAACTAAGTCAATCTGCCAACGTCGCACAGCTTCTTAAGGGGACAGTGCAAATTCTGAGTTCACCAGTTCCTAGCCGTGCGGGCCCCCCCCCCCTCAAGTGGTGTATCTGCTTTAAGCTCTATTGGTTCCTCAGCAGCATTAGAATAATAATAGTATCTAAATAATAGAGTGACTGTGACGATGGCTTGGAAGTACCTTTACTGAATGCAGGAAGCTCTTGACACACAGCCAACACTCTGTATATGTCAACTATTATTTTTAAGTCATCATTATTATTACTAGATCGACATACGTGTTACGGGGCTGTTATTCTGGGAGGCAGGTGCTTTTTATACAAAATGCAAAGACAATTGTGTGGACATGGGACAAAGGATAAAAGTTACGCTATGTTAAGTTGTAAGTGTATACGGCGTTTCCCCTCCCCCCCCCCATGTGTTAAAATTGTTCATTAAAAGTTTGACGTGGTCCAGGGGTGCCTGGGTGGCTCAGTCTGTTGAGTGTCCTCCTTCAGCTCTGGTCATGATCTCACGGTTCGTAAGTTTGAGGCCCGCTTGCTTTGGATCCTCTGTCCCCCTCTCTCTCTGCCCCAGCCCCGCTTGCGCGCTCTCTCTCAAAAATAAATAAACATTAAAAAAAAAATTCTTGTGGGCTAAAAGCTTGGGATGAAATCATATTGACGAGACAGCAATGGGAACGCTCCGAGAGTACTGGGGGGGGAGGGGGGGAACCACAAAAGGCAGCAACCACTCTAGAAAGCAATGTGGCAAGCTCTAATAAAGATGGGGATGTTCTTCCCTGTGACCCAGAAATCCCACGCTCCCCTGGAGGAGCCCTCCCACATGGGCACAAGGAGACAGAGATGGGAATGTCGGCACCACGGAGATGGGAAATAATAAAACATGGAAACGAAGAGAAGGTCCATCCACAAGGTGACGGGTAAAGAAATTGGGATAAAGTCTTTCTGTGGAATATTATACTGAAGTTAAAAATCAATGAATTGGGGGGCACCTGGGTGGCTCAGTCGGTTGGGTGTCCAACTTGGGCTCAGGTCATGATCTCACGGTGCGTGAGTTCGAGTCGCGTCAGGCTCTGGGCTGACAGCTCGGAGCCTGAGGGCTTCTCCGGATTCTGCATCTCCCCCTCTCTCTCTGCCTCTCCCCTGCTTGTGCTCTGTCTGTCTCTCAAAAATAAATGTAAAAAACATTTTTTTTAAATCAATGAACTGGATCTCTAGGTATCAGCAAGGTAAGATCTCAAAAGCTTAATGGATAAAAAGCCAGTTGCAGAAAGAGATGTGCTTCATGAAACCTGCAAACGATGTGACGTATTTCTTATGAATATGTTCCTATATAGCCATCGTGTAAAACAAGTTGGAAATAATGAACACCACATTCAGGAATTCCGGGTAGTAATTATTTCTGGCAAAGAAGAGAAAGACTAGATTTGCTGAGAGGGAATCAGGGCAATTCAACTGGACCTTTTTCTCCTTGTTTTTTTTTCTTTTTTTCTTTTTTTTTTTTTTAACGTTTATTTATTTCTCAGACAGAGAGAGACACAGCATGAACGGGGGAGGGGCAGAGAGAGAGGGAGACACAGAATCGGAAGCAGGCTCCAGGCTCTGAGCCATCAGCCCAGAGCCCGACGCGGGGCTCGAACACACGGACCGTGAGATCGTGACCTGAGCTGAAGTCGGACGCTAACCGACTGAGCCACCCAGGCGTCCCTCTCCTTGTTTTATAGTTCCAATATCTTTAACGCCTTCTGCTTTGATGTGCATTTTTCAGAACGGCGTTTCTTACTGCTACAAACCTTCTGTAAAAAGGCTTTGGGTTTATGGGGTTCAGGGCCAAGTGTGAGGACTTGTTTCCTGCTGTGTTCTGATGCAAAGTTGTAAGTGCAAGCCGGGGTCGGGGTTGAGTTAATGATTTAGTACAGCTCCCGCTTGGTGTGTGTGAGCTCCAGTGAGCCTGCTCTGACAGCCGCCCCCTGCACCCACCGAGGCTGGAGGGGGGAGAACAAAACGTTGTCCCCACAGCATCTCTCTCTCGGTCACCTGTCAGCGTCTCTGCTGCGTGCCTCAACCAGTCAGCAGCGTGGCTCAGACCAACTGAGGGAGTTGGCTGTCTGTGGAGTTATTACTGACCTCCTGAGGGAGGGTTCAAAAAGGCCAAGGAGGCCTGACTTTCTGGTCAAAGTGTGACTTCACCCGGGGAAAGTGAGGTGGCAAGGGAGGCATCGAGTTCTTGGATGAGATCGGTGTCAATGGGGACAAATGCAACCTGGTGACTCGGTGCATGTGTGTGTGTGTGTGTGTGTGTGTGTGTGTGTGAATAAGTGAAGCATTCCATTAAAATAAACGTATTAAGTCTAACATAAATAACTTGCTGTATAAGAGCTTATAAATTCCCAACTCAACCCACCGTGAAATGTGAAATGTCTAACCATGAACTGACACACGGTGAAATGACTCATCAGAGACAGGAGGGCTTTTGTATCCTTTGGAGAGCTGATATTCCAAGGAAGCCAGGTGGAAATACAAAAGAATTCTCTGTGGGTTGGTTTGCAGTAGGTTGGATTAAGAAAGAAAAAAAAATTTTTTTAGGGCGGGAAGAACACTGACAACTGAGATCTACCCCTTATTTGCAAGCCTTGAAGTGTATTCTGCAATATTGTTATCTACAGGCATGACATATGCCGTCTTTCACATAGATCACAGGTTCTTTATCCATTCATCCACTTGGTGCTTTCCAAAAATGTTTCAGCTTTTGACTTTGAAAATCTCCAGCCACAGAAACATTGCAAGAATTAGCACCATTAATGCATTTTTTACATTTCACCCAGATTCTTGACATTGTTAGCATTTTGCCCCTTCCTTCTTCCTTCTCTTATGATACATAATATATATCGTGTAACACGTACGATACATAATAATGTAGTACATACATACCTTATTTTTCTGCTAAGTCATTTGAGAGCAAATTGTTGCAGTCATCATGCCTTTTTACTCCTAAAAACCTTGGCAAGTATCACCTAAGAGCAAGGGCATTCTCCACACAGGCATACGCAATTAGCAAATTCTGAAAATTTGGTGTTGATACAATGCCATTATCAGTCTGGTCCACATTCAAATCTCTCAATTGTGTCCCACCCCCAAATGCCATTTATTTATTTATTTATTTATTTATTATTTTTTACTGTTTATTTATTTTTGAGGGAGACACAGACAGAGCATGAGTGGGGGAGGGGCAGAGAGAGAGGGAGACAACATATTGGGAGCAGGCTCCAGGCTCCGAGCCGTCAGCCCAGAGCCCGACGCGGGGCTCGAACTCACGGACCGCGAGATCGTGACCTGAGCCGAAGTCGGACGCTTAACTGTCAGTTTGGGAGAGAGCCGGCCAGCTGTTCTGCAGAACCCGTGTCAGTTCGGGTCTGTTTTTCCGATTGCTTCTTCCTGATTGGATTCCGGTGGAGCGTTTTGACAGGAACACTCCATGAGTGGTGCCGTGTGCATATCGCGGCACCAGATCAGGAAGCGTGTGTTATCAGTCTGTCCCTTGATCGGCGATATGGATTGTGATCGCGGGGTTAGGCGGGGCTCTGACATTTTTAAGATGCAATTCACTGGAAAAAGTTTATTGCCACGATGGCCCCCCCCGAACATCAAGGCTGCTGTAGCGCATGGCTGTCCTCAGGAGGGCCCTTCGTTAATCCTACAGAAGGGAGCTGAGTGCCTGTGAGCCTCTCCCTAGAACTTAAAAGGCCCCCCCCCCCCCCCCCCCCCCCCCCCCCCCAGGGTCCCCAGAGTCTAGTGTTAAAGGGACAGGCAGCAAACAAATGCTGTGAATAATAAGTCAGTTTAAATTGTGCTAAGTGCCGTGAAGGAAATAAAACTAGGAAATGGGACAGAGAGTAAGGCAGGGACAAAGTGACTGCAGATAAGAGTCCCTACCTTCCCGGAGTGCCCTGGGCAGTGAGGAAGACCAGGGATAAGCAAATGAACAAATTCATAGTGAGTCAGGTGGTGATGAGTGCCATGAGGAGATACGGAGCTGGTAAGAGGAGAACGTCCTGGAGGGATCTATATGGGGGACAGAGAGGACCTTGTTTGGGCGGTGACATCTGATGGGGGCTGAAAAGAAGCGAGGCCGGTGCCCGGAGGCCCTAGGAGTGTAGGCCAGGCAACCAGACGGCGCATGCGCAGACCGGGAGGTTGGGGGGCCCTGCTGGGTGAGATGAAGGGAAAGCAGGAGGCCGTGTGGGTGCGGTGGGGGGTGCGGGTGGCAACCTCAGGAAATGGGAACAGAGTGGTGGCCGGCGTCAGAATGGGGAGGGTTTCTAGGCCATGGTAAGGATTCGGATTTTATCGTTAGCTCAATGGAAAGCCATTGGGAGGCTGAGAGCAAGGAGCGACGTGATCCATGTTTTAAAAGTATCACTTTGGTGATTTTGTAGAGAACCCAATGAGGTGGGAGGGGCTGTGCCCAAGGGAAGCAGGGAGACCAGTACCCAGATGAAAGAAGTGTGCTCCCGGAGAACTATGAGCTCATTTTGTTGGCCTGTGTCTCCTGTGCCTAATGAGGGATGCTAGTGTTCGATGGATGGATGGATGGATGGATGCATGGACAGATGAATGGACGGACGGATGGACGATCGGATGGATGGATGGATGGATGGATAAGTGGGTGGGTGGATAAGGGGGTGGGTGGGTGGAAGAAACAATACATTTGCTTCTATTATTAATTTCCAAGTAAGAAACTCATCAGATGGCTGGCAGATTTGCGCCATGTCGGTTTAGCTAAGGTGGGACATTTCTCCAAATTGGCTTTCCTGTATATTTCCAGAAGGAGTTGTCCACGAGAGAAATCTGCATGGGATTCAGAAGAGGGAAATGAAGGAGAAGCCCTTTCTTCAGCTCTCCGAAGGACTCTTCTGCAGCCCTCCAAAGGTGTCGTTCATCTATCCGTTAGAGCTGTGGACCTGGGGTGGTGTCTCCACCAGCCCCAGTGGTCAGCCCCTTCTGGCCTTCGCGTCCTGGGCCGGGCAGACGTGTAAGGCCATGGTGAAAAGAGTTCAGCTGCTCCTGTGGCTGACGTATATCATGGGGATCAGAGGCAAAGAGAAGAGACAAAGTTCTCGTGTACCTCGGAGGTTCTAGACTGTCTTTGGTCTCCCCAATTCCTGCCTATCTTCCCAACCACCAGTTCTGCTGACGTCAGGCCTGGTGCCAGAACCAGAATCAAGGGCCCTTGAGAACGCTTACTCAGCGCCCACAATTGCTTAAGGTTTAATCACATAATAAATCCCTCTGCTTCCCTGAATCAACTCTGACATGATACAGACTGCTTTTGAGTATTTACCAACCTTGGGGCTTCTTGAACTTGCGTGAGGTTTAGAGAAACATTCTTAATTTTTTAAGGTAAGTTTATAAATATAACTGATCAATCTCATTTATTCTGGAAACAACAGTGCTTATCCAAATATACAGAAAAAGCTTTCCAATCGATGAACATGGTGCTTTTTGGGCTTTCAAGAGAGCTGTTTTGTTTTTTTTTTATTTTTTTTAAAGTTTATTTATTTTTGACAGAGAGAGAGAGAGAGCGAGCGAGTGTGAGCTAAGGAGGGGGAGAGAGAGAGGGAGACACAGAATCCGAAGCAGGCTTCAGGCTCTGAGCTGTCAGCACGGAGCCCAGTGTGGGGCTTGAACTCACGAACCCTGAGATCGTGACCTAGGCCGAAGTCGGACGCCCAACCAACTGAGCCACCCAGGCGCCCCGAGAGCTGTTTTTTAATTGTTTGTTTGCCTAAGAGGAATAGAAGAATGTGTCTCTGACTCATTTTTGCAATATGTGAACCGAATGACTCCGCGGTGAGTCGTGGAGGTGATCAAGTTCAGCTGGCAATCATTGGCAGGTCCCTAGTTTCTCTGTTTGGGAGCTGTGACCTTTAAGTGAGTTCCTGAGATTAAAGTTTAGTCCCAATTTCAGGCCGCATCTACAGGATCCTAATTTTGGGGATTTATGAGGGGAAGGGACATAGAAAAGGGAGAGAAATGTCCACATGAGATCTGGGCCACTGGGCCAGGGGGAGGAGGCCACTGGATCTTGTGACAATTAAGGGCTTAACCTCTGTGGTCAGTCAGAACCAGATTTGAATCCCAATGACCCTGCATAATTGCTGTGTAACCAAAACCAATTTACAGTGTATCTTGGGGGCTCTGTATTCTGTTCTATAAGGTGGGGTGATAATCTCTTTCCAGTAGTGTTTGCAAAGATCAAATGGGACCGTACATGGGAGTACTCTGGATGATGCCTGGCCCCGGGGCAGCCAATATGAGCACGTCTGACTTAGGTGGCTTGGGACAAGTTAGTGAACTTTCTTGTGCCTCAGTTTCCTCGTCTGTCAAACGGGGCCGTTAACAGTGTCCACTTGATAAAGTTTTCACGAACATTCAATGAGTAAGAAGCAGTGTGGTCGCGATGGCAAACATTAGATTCAAATTCTGGTTCCAACGCTGGATTACTATGGGACCCTGGGAAAATTGCTGAACGTCTCTGAATCTGGTTCTGGTTCTCATAAACGAAGCATGGGAATAAAAGCACCCACTGCAGCGACCTGTGGTAAGGGTTCAAATGTCATCATGCGTGTAGAGTAGCAGCCTAGCACATAGTCGGTGCTCAGTAAATATAAGTTGTTATTATTGCTCCCCTGATAGCATGATTAGCCACGTTCAAAGGTCTGAGCTAAGTGCGTTTCATACTGAATTGGTTTTGGCTCTTATGACTGTTCCCATTCAAGAAGCCGTTAAAAGGTTGAGAGCAGGGGTCAAGGCTCTGTGCCTGTTCTTCTTTTCCCCTGGGAAGCGGAGCCCCTGACCACTGTACCATACTGCCTCCGGTTACGTTTTTCAGAACGCATCTGGAGGAATGAGTGAGCTGAGCCACCCACGCCCCCTGGGACCATTGTTAGATGAACGGATCCCCTCCAGAAGATACGGGTTGAAGTCGGCAGACACTTTTTTTTTTTGTCGCAGCCAGAGATGCGAGGATGCTTTGATGCCTCTGGCGTCCGAAAGGTAGAGGCCATCCAAGATGTCGATAGTGTCGAGGATGAGAAGCCCCGAGTTAGCGAAGTGTCAGACAGTCGCCACCAAATGCTAACAGCAGAGAGAGAGAGAGAGAGAGAGAGAGAGAGAGAGAGAGAGAAGCTTTCTCTCTTGTCTCTTATAGGGCCAGTCATCCCACCATGGGGGCCTCACCTTCGTGATCTCATCTAAAACCTAATCACTTCCGAGGGAGGCCTCATCTCCAAACACCCTCCAACTGGAGGGCTAGGCTTCAACTTAGGAATTTCGTGGGGGCAGCAGGGTGGACACAATCATCCAATCCGCAGTGCAAGGAATAAGAGTGAGCATTTCCTGTTCTAAGTGCTTTACATATATATGCTCTCATTCATTCCCCAAACGAGTCTAAAGCGAGGCAATGATTTTATCTCCACTTCACAGATGAGGAGGGCAAGTCAACTGTCCGAGGTCGCATGACTTGTAGGTTGCAGAACCTGGCTTCAGACCCAGACAGTTTGGCTCCAGACTCTGTGTTCTTTTTCTTCTTCTTCTTTTTTTTAAGTGTTTTCTTTTATATTTGAGAGAGAGAGAGACAGAGCATGAGCAGGGGAGGGGCAGAGAGAGAGGGAGACACCGAATCCGAAGCAGGCTCCAGGCTCTGTCAGCGCAGAGCCCGACGCGGGGCTCGAACTCACGAACCGCGAGATCATGACCTGAGTCGAAGTCGGACGCTCAACCTTAACCGACTGAGCCACCCAGGCGCTCCCAGACTCTGTGTTCTTGATCTCCATATGAAAAGTAGTCACCCTATAGCATCCACAGAAATTCAGAAAAACAGCTGTGGCTCTGCTGAACCAGGAGTCGCAAACTGACGTCGTTCAGCAATCCTGATTCTTGCCAGCGGCAGGCAATTTTGCTCTCATGGCCACTTCTTCCAATTAAAAAAAATATCGTATCTAATGACTGCATTGCCATGAAGACAAACACAATCCAGGTTGGATTCATTATCATACGTTTATTAGTATTTTTACCTCTCTTCTAATAAAAAAAAAAGTTAAAACAGTTTTGTGGACCCAGAGTATCATGATCCCCAGGCATTGTGCCTATTGGAGAAGTCAGCTCTGGTGGCAGAGGGGTCTGGCAGTGTCGTGAGGGATTTTGGAGCAATTACGTATAAAAAGGACGTAGTGGAAGGTAGAGCAGCCTGCTTCCAGAAGCACGTGCCTTCTCGGGGGACATCTGTTGCTCCGTTTCTTTCTTTTTTTTTTAAAGTTTATTTATTTTTTGGTAGAGGGATGGAGCATGAGTGGGGGAGGAGCAGAGACAGAGGGGAAGAAAGAGAGAGAGAGAGAGAGAGAGAGAGGATCCCAAGAAGGCTCCACGCTATCAGCACAGAGCCCGATGGGGGGCTTGAACTCACGAACCACGAGACCATGACCTGACTCAAAATCAAGAGTCAGATGCTTAACCGACTGAGCCACCCAGGTGCCCCTCTAACTCCAGATTTTTTTTTTTAAGTCAACTCACTGTTCCTACAAACACTACTCTAAAACAAAAACAAAACAGAAAAAGATAAGAAGAAAGAAAGAAAAAAGGAAAAGGAAGAAAAAAGAAAGAAAGTATCATAATTTGGTTAAGTAGACTCTTGCATCAGAGACCTTGGCTGGCCCACTCACGGGGCGCGTACCTTGGACAGTGGACTTGATTTCTCGTGCCCCTCTTTATCATCTGTAAAATGGGAACAATGCAAGCATATGCTTCTGCCTCAGGGGTGCGGGTGTTTGATCTGATCTAGATTCGCATCCTGTTCTTGAAGGACAAAGGCATTTCAGATTCAAACAGGAACTTTAGATCGGATTCCCATGCTGTCTGGAGCTGGAAAATTGGGGTTGGTGACAAAAGTGCTAGACTGGGCCTCTGGCAGCCTGGAGAGCACAGACCCATCTCTGGCAAGGCAGCTGCTGTTCAGCCTGGCCGATTCTTGTCGTCTGGGGACGTCGGCCCACATTCGGCATGCCTTCTATTTAAAGAGGAGCCATTAAAAAAAATTTTTAAAGGGGGAGGGCACCTGGGTGGCTCAGTCGGTTGAGCATCTGACTTTGGCTCAGGTCATGATCTCGCAGTTTGTGAGTTCCAGCCCCACATCCGGCTCTGTGCCGACAGCTCGGAGCCTGGAGCCTGCTTCGGATTCTGTGTCTCCCCCCTCTTTGCCCCTTCCCTGCTTGCACAGTGTCCTTCTCTCTCTCAAAAATAAATAAACATTAAAAAAATTTATTAAGTGGCCAGATAACTGGATTTCTCATGTGAAATGTCTCTTTTTGTTTGTTTGTTTGTAAACAATGGATTACAATTTTTTTTTTAATACAAAATGGGGTAAGTAAAACACATCTGCAAAGCTGGCCAGGGCTCAGTGTGTGTGTGTGTGTGTGTGTGTGTGTGTGTGTGTACATGCTCAAGCATACATGTGTGCACATGTATGTGACTAGTTTCTGATCAGCTTTGTATAGAAAGTCAATGTCCAGTCGGCACCTGCCTAGCTTGTAAAGGTGCCCCTGTAGCATGTGTTCAAGAACCCCTGTGCTTTTAGGGGCTAGGTTGGAAGATTAATTTGGGGACACGGCTCACGTCAGCCAAAAGACGAGTTTTCAGTCATATGAGTCTGACGTGACTGCTAAAAGTGTCAATCTCGGAACCTGAAAATGTCGCCAGGAAGAAAAGGCAGAGCTGTGTGAAGGGCCAAGCGGCAGCCAGAGAACATACTGATTTTTTTTTTTTTTTAGGGGAAAGAATCAAAGAGAATGAAATAAGAGAAAAAGAAATCAGACATGCAAATCAGAGCTCTCTAGAAAAATTTCTCAGCCCAGAAATCACTAGGAACATAATGTTGAGTCTCTCTTCCCACCTTCTTCCATGAGAGTTTTCATGAGTGGAGGAAGGTACTTCTCTTACAGAATTTCACAGCTGAACAGAACTAAATACTTAAAAAATATATATATTTTTTTCATTTTGGAGGTAAATAAAATGGAGACTGGAGTGGATAATGGACTTTCCCGTGGCCCATAGCACATCCTAAAACCCCAAATGCATAGAGGGGAAGGCAAGAGATTTCAATGAGTCATATAGACCCAGAGGGAGGCAATAGGCGATGGAAACTGGGGTGCACCAGGGAGGGCCTGGCCTCCCCACAGGGGTCTGTGTTACCCACCGTGCCCAGCTGGTCCACAGCAGACAGTTCCCACTTTTGAAGAGAAGTGCAAATCCCAACTTTGAGGAGGAAATCTGACTTTTAAAAGTTGTCAACTAATTCAAAGTTTAAAACACACCACTGAGGCCACACAAAGCATTGCTGAGGTCCACATTTGGCTCAAAATCTGCCAGTTTGTGACACAGGTTAGAGAATCTTCCAGAGCCCCACTTGTTTTCCTCACAAACATACGACCCACCGCACTTCCTGTCAAGTGTTTTTTGTTGTGTTTTTTTTTTCCCGTCCCAAGGAAGCATTGTTAACTTAAGTCAGGAACCCTCGTTTTGACCATTTCCTTAACTCTTCATTCTGAGGAAAGACCTCAAAGGAAGACAACACTTCACTTCTGTTTCCTTCCTACCACTCGCCAGGTTGTGCTTGTTCAGCCAGAAGTTCGGGACCCGCAAGGAAAACTAAGGACTCAGGAGCCTTTTGGATTCTCACCTTAGCTCTATTTTTTATTAAAGAATCTCCTTTTTATAGTAAACTAGGGAGAGGATGTTCAGAGTCCGGGTTCATAAAGTACAGGGCTTTTTGATCAGCAGAGCCCAAAAATAGAACCGCAGAAATACAACTTGGTAAATCTTTAATGCTCAGGTGCTTTTCCTTCCCTGAACTAATGCAGCCATTGGAACGGCTTCTGTCTCCGACTCAGAACAAGACACCGACCGGAAGGTTCATCTCATTTTTCACGAACTCTGGATTCTATTTCTTGATGCCTCTCGAGCATCTATAGGGCAACGATAAGAAAAAACCGCAGCACAAACACCTGGCTTAATTATAAGCCTTTCTCCTGGATTTCCGTGCAAACCCAGAAAATGAGTCAGAGGCGAGTCGTAAACCCGAGCACTTTGGTTTCATTTAAGGCAAGGCAGCTTCCCCAGGAAAATAATTTTTCCTATTCGGTGAGCAAAGGTGTTTACTGGCTTATCAATCAAGTCACTAGACAGACGTCATCTTTCAAACAAGGATGGAAAGGTTACTGTGCTTCTAACACTCGAGAATAGAAAAATATAATAAAATGATCGAGGATAGGAATCTGAGTTTTTGCCTATTAAACTTTGGGTTACAAATGACACACACGCACACACACACACACGCGCGCGCGCACATTTTCAAGACACAAGGTAGTGAGCAACTATGTAGCGTGACCAGTCACATCAGCTCATTTCGAGGCTCTGAGCTCCACTCTCTGTGTGGTTCTTGTCCCCGTGCTCACCTTCTATCTGCTTCTGTTACTCATCTGTGAAGTAGTTACAGCAGTTCCGGTCACAGGGTTGCTTGGATAAAGTAATAGAAAACGTGTAGCTCTTCGAGCCCAAGATCCGGCACAAGAACACGCGAACAAAATTCACAAATGGAAGGACGGCTAGTGTTGCTGACACCCCTCCACCACTGCTGTTCCTACAGGTGACCTGCCCGCGACTGTCACATGCGGCACCTGTCCGGAGCACAGGCTCCTGTCGAGGCCCTCGAGCAGGACAGACGTGACAGCATTCACCACTTGAGCTCGCTTAGCGCATCACGTCAGGAGAGAAAAGCGGAGCCTGTGGGGGCAATGTTTATCTCACCAGCTGCGAGTGTGTTTGTGCCTAGAAGCATCCATAGCGCTCATTGTAGATCTCCCCATGAAGCCTATATGTCTTCTCTGCGAGATGGCCTCCCGGGGAGACTGAAGACCGAAGGCAGGAAAACGGAGTTCCTGGACGGGTCCGAGGTGCTTGGCAGGTAGCTGTCGCTCACGAGCTTTTACGCCAGCCGCGCCTGCAGCACAGAGGAGAGCTTGCCACATATTGTGGGATTTCAATCAAAATATCGCCCGGATGCCGCAGCGTTTCTCTGTTGGAGCCGCCTGATTTTCAGTTTCCCGCTCCGACCGGGTGCAGCCCAAGTGGGAACGAATGAGTCACTTTGCCTCCTCTCATTTCGGAGAGGCAGTCCAGGCCAGGGGTTAGGGACACGAGGCCTCGACCCAGAGGGCCTGGGTCGGAGTTCTGGTTGTGCCCACTTTTATTGGGGTTTGTAAGATGGGGCTGAGGAAGATGGGGCCGCCGACTCATAACTTGGTTGGGACGAGGAAATGAGTACTTAGAACAATGCCCGGCCTCGAGTACAGATTCAGGAAACAGGAGCCATACCGGTTCAGTCGGGTTGGAGAGCTAACAGATAGATCCTACACCTTCGAGCCCCCCAGCTGTGGACCCCATCCTGAAAATGCTCATGCACCCCGCACCCCCAATTTGGATGGCTCTTCAAGGGTCCACAGATCTCGACGCCCCCCCCTCCTCACCCCCGGGTTCAGAACCCCTATCTAGAAAACACCTGAAAGAGGCCTGGAAAAGCGTGTTTACATATGCAGACCCCTTTAGTCTTCGTCAGGATGGCTCAGTCTTTTCTGAATCATGGCAACATAAATAGGTAAAGAGGTATTGTTAGAGGGAAGCTTTTTACTGGCACTTGGAAGTTTTATTTTTGTTTTTCAGGAAGGAAAGGAAAGAACAGGGTCTTTCAAGCCGCTGACTCATCATCTGGTTCCTTCATGGGAAGAGAGGGAGTAACCCAAGAGCATTTAGCCCTTCAGGGGCCTGCTCAGTGCAGCGCTTAGGAAGCCAGCCTTTCGTCTCCTGAGTTTCTCTGCACTTTTTGTAGGAGCTCCTGACAGGGACTTTCTGAGTCAGTTCTGTGTCTAGACACATCAAAAGGCAAACTGCCTGTTTATCGGGCTCACCAGATCCAGTGAGGAGACATAGCAGGGCCGGCCTCCCTCTGAATCACTCACCAGATGGAGGGAGCTGAGGTGAACAGGTTCATCGGGCAACATTCCTCACCCTCACTGGGAAGGGCAGTCATGTTGTCTCTTGCCAGAGTCAGGCGAGAAGACGCTCTTGATTTTGTCTCCGTCTCTCGGTGCCAGGGCAGAGCCCAAAGGGGCTTCTGAAGGTGCAGATGGGGTGAAGTCTTGAAGAGGAACGTGAGGGTCATTCAGCAGTGTGGGCGCCCCGTAAGTTCCTGGGGTGCGAATTCAAGAGTGCCAGTGTGGTGACAGAAGGCCACTCAATTCAGACTATTAAAAGAAATATTTTCAAAATCTGACCAACAGCAAACAGAAGATGATCGCTTCGGGTTGTTCTTCGGAAGCCTAATCCCGAACGCAGGGAAAGCCTCCACCCCACGATTTTTCCCAAACTCCTTTTTCTCCTATATCTGGATTGTTCTACCGCACCCCGTGTCAGATTTAACGTCAACCACACCCCACACTAAGTCGTATTTGTATATATACCTAGATCCTCATGTCCGTGTGGCCACATACACACGAATCTGAGTCGCACCTGATTGTCGCTGCAGTTTTATGTTTCGTGCATGTTTAGTTAAATGTCGATTGCATGAGGTTTTGATGCTTCTTGTTCATACCATTCTTTTCTTTCCATTTCAAGTCCCAACCCAGCCCCGGTGGAAACCCGATCTTCTTTCAAACAGTTCTCACGTAGCTGAGATGAATGACCTTTAGGGGAGCATAGGTTTTTTGGCCTCATCAATAAATAATCATATTCCGGAGGCTCCTCTATGGCAATTCCCAAGACAATTCCCAAGGTTTTCAGTGTATAGACTTGATTTTACTGACTTGATAAATCTGGGTGGTGCCATCCTGGGACTGGCTGATTGGACACGACGTTGACCTGCAAAGGGAGGGAATAATCCGCCCCCTGCTCCCAACAAGGCAGGAGAAATGAAAAGGAGGTGCACCGAGGTCCCTAAAGGGACACTTTGAACTGAGAGGGGTCTATGCCCTAAACAATATATGAATTTGAGCAAATCAAATGCTCTTATAAATGTCATCCTCAAAAGAAGACCAACATATCAGAGGGCGTCTATAGGAGGAGTTCTCAGTGACCAAACACCCTCACCCATAATTGGAACCATGGTACCATTCAAGGCACTTATGGCTCCATGAACCACCCCCGATTCAGTAATGTCTCATTAAAGTGATCTCTACACCCAACAGGAGGCTCGAACTCACCACCCTGAGATCGAGAGTCGTAGGCACCACTGACAGAGCCGGCCACCCACCCCAGACGATGTTTGATTAAACGTCCTTCTCTCCCACCAGACTGGGAGCTTCATGGCGGCAGGAAATGTGTCTGTTTTTGCTTCCTGTGTTACGCCCACTGCACAGAGTACAATGGCGGGCACATAGTAAGTTCTCAATACATTCTCTTATTTACTGCTTTTCCGGAGTAAGGCATTATGGCGAAGTCAATATGTGTGTGGCCAGGGTTTATGTTGATGACCTGCCGGGGTTTGAGGCCAGCTCTGTCCCTTATCTTTGGGTAGGTATCTTCTGGCCGTGCCTTGGTTTCCTCACCTGTAAAGTGGAGAATAAAGAACAGAACCACTTCAAGAGGGGTTATACTTCCTTTTTCCGATATGCCAGTTTCTTGTTGACTTAATTCTTTTAATTATGTTTTAACACACTAGATTCAATATTTTTAGTGTCAAAATGTACTTACTGGTGATTTTGGTAATTTTCCTCTTCATATATAAGTAGTCCAGTGATTTGGACCATGGAAAAGGAGAATATGTGTGCGCAATTTTTAAAATTTTGCTGCTGTGTCAAGTTAAGCTTTAACTATTTGTGGCTTGCACATCTTCATGTGTGGAAACAGGTTCACAGTTTCTTTTTGCAATGTGAAAAATGTATCTTGGTAATGTCTTTAGCAGCATGGGATTTTGGAAGGGTTCCAACACATGGAGAAGGGAGAAGAAAGAGAAGCAAGAATTCAAGCCAGCACCTTCTGGGTTCTATGGCACAGAAAACCAACGTATGGGTTTCAATTATTGCCAGTATCTGTCTGAAAGTCAAAGAATACTCAGAGGAGAAAGGAAGGGAAAAGGGCTTCAAAATGGCACCCAACCAAAAGGCCTTTAGCAGAAGGTCATGGAGGTAAGTGCTCTGGGCACGTTTGGGGAAGGGCTACCTCATCTGTGGTTGTTTACAAAGCCAGTAACTAAGAGGAATGAAGCAAGTCAGAGGCGTTCATATCATAGTTCTTGTCTTATGGACTGGTCATGTCTGGGTCGAGACTGAATTCCTCTCCCCACACGAATATTACAGACCTGGTCCAGGTGTCCTGAAGGAGAGAGAGACAGAAAGGGGCAAAGGAATCTCGATGTTCTGGGCACCAGACACGATAAGTTTATATGGATTTCCTTGCGGGAGCCGGTTTTACGGGCAGTGCCTCCCTTCCTTTAGGTGTTTTGGGGCACTCACATAATATTCTGTAATTATCCCAATGTGTTTAAAAAATAGAACAAGACACCATGACATTACCCCCACGATCTCAGTTTACTGCAGATAATAACCGGCTTTGGCAAGTAGGCCTGGAAGATTCCTATGTGTAGCAGTATATCATTAGTCTTTTCTTCAAGAGAAACATTATTACTGTCAAATCAGAATCTTCGCAAGCCTTTGGATGTTCATTCCGTCTGACCCATAAAAGTCTTCAACCCAGAGAGGCATGTTTGGTCTTTACAAAATTGTTTCCCTTCACATTTTTCCTCCATCTTCTCTACCACTTATCTTTGGCCAGTTGACCATTTTTTAATTGGTTGTTTTTATTTATCTGCCTCAAAATTACCAGCATGGGATAATAAACTATTCCTAAATCTGGATGCCATGGACCCCAGCGTTCAAATCCAGTATTAGTTGAGGGTGTGGTTGATGGGAAAGTAGATATCTATTTTGTGATTAAGTGCTCAGAAGAAAGAATTTTGGCCCATCCCCAGAGGGCATTGTTTTTCCTGATTTTGCCTTTTTTTCCCCCCTGTACACAGAGTTCCTGATGAGTTCACTGAAGAATTTTGTCACATCCCTGGTGGGGATGGTGATTCTTGAGCCGTAATTGAACTCAGGGGATTTTTGACTGGCTATAGGCCAAAACGTGTAGGAGGAAGTATCTCATGGGGATGCCTAAAGACCCTTGATTTATGTACTTTGGCAAGGAAGTAGGGAATTCAATAGTCTTTTGGTTTCTCTTTCTAGATTGCTTCTTTTCTTGGCTTGAGCAGTGGGTTGACACCTTGCTCTATCTGTGTGGTTCAGGGAAGGGACCTAGAGTTCCACTTAAGCTTCTTCAAAGTGTTTTTTTATTTTCCTCATCAAAAATCATTTCTTTCTTCTTAGAGGTCATTTCTAGAAATGGTATTAGGGATTGAAGTTCTTTTGTCCGGTAGAACACTTCGTCTTTATTTTAAAAACAAAGGAATTAGCTTGCTTGCTTGGCACAAATCTGTCATGATGGTGTCATTGATCTGCCACTGTAGGAAAAGGGCATTAATTCTTTTTTTTTTCCCCCCTCGGGGGAATGAGTTTACATGAAGAGTTCTTGATAGAATGTACTTCCCCTGGTTATCAGAAACAAACATTTGTTTCTTTCATCCCTTCCATTCATTTGAGAGATTGTTTGGAAGCACAACCTTATGCTGAGGTCTAGGGCTATAGCCTGAAGGGGCAAGTAGAGGAAATATTTCCTGCAGATGCCCAGTGAGAGTTGGATCAGGGGAGGAGAGTCCTTCTGGAAGGAGCTGTCGTCCAGTGGGATGAAGCCAGTGCTGGACATGAGGCCAGAGCGGTGACAGAAGCGATACTCTGACCTCTCTCACTTCCCATCCTCTGATATCCTGCTCTTGGCGCTCTCCCGTTGGCTAAATCCAAACGCAGCCACCGGCAAAGGATCTAGAGTCCAAGTGGTGCTTACCATGGAGGTCAGACTCCCAGGAATGGAGGGGGGCAAAAATGGATCTGGGTGGGGAGACAAACACATGGATAGGGGTGATGTAACCCCAGAGAAACCCCTCCACTTAGGGCATTTTTACTCAAGAGCCTTTACCCCAGCCATAGCTACATGGCTTCTCACCAACAAAGGACTCATGCCTGTTGGCACACGAACTTCTTTGGCTTTGTTTTGCCTTCACCCAGCAAGTCTCTTCTCCTGCTTAGCGTCTCCTACCCTTCCTTTTCTCCTCTTTTTTTTTCTATTCTTCACCTTGTCTCCTGTTCTCTCTGTTCTCCTGCTCAGCATCTCTCCTATTCTTCGAGCTTCCCTCAGCCTAACAGAGATCATAAACTTCCACTGAAAACCACCAAGAGTCTCTTTTATAATATCTTTTTTTTTCCAGTGAAACAGGAGGATTCCGTAAGATGGTTCTAATTTTGACCCCAGAAAAATTGCTCAGGAATTCTCCTTCAGGTTATGACTGTAGAGTGATTTCAGATAAATGAGTACTACTTGAGTCGTGTAGCAAGAGAATAGAAAATCCCCAAAAGAAAGGAAAGAAAAACATCATGAACACCGGAAATCTGTTTCTCGGAAGATCATTGATATTTCCTCATTGCTTTACCCATCACTTTTGTGTTTGTTGTTTTCAGTTTCTATGCTGAGCATTGGCTATGCCACTCAAGTGCTTCTTGGGACGCATCCCAAGGCTGTGTTTCAGGTTAAATGAAATGAAGCCACTTCGGTTGGTCCACACGATGCCTGTGGGCTGGAAAGTTGCCACACAAATCAGCCTCCTATTAAGAAATATTGGTTCTTAATCACCGCGGTTCCCAACTCTAAAGATGATTTCATTATCGCTCTGGTAACAGTTTTCAAAACACACACTTATGCCTTTCACCAGAATGAAAGAAAACCACTTCCCTTTCAAACCAGGAATTTATTTTCTGGGTTAAGACGTTAAGCATGTGTTTAACAGTCCTACAATGTGCTGAGATCTACTCACAGGGGCTAGTGATTCATGAAGACAAGGAATCGGACTTCACACCCTTTGAAGTCTCAAGTTGCCCAATTATAGACATTGAGCACCATGCAGATGGGCATAAAATCTAAACTATTCCCGGGGTTGTCTTTAATGATTAAAAAATGCCCACATGTGATGTGTCAATAGCTTGTAATTTCATAATTGGGGTGAGGCTACTGTGGCTTTAGTTGCCAATAGTGTGTTAATATCAGGTTCAGAGTGTCCAATTAGGGTGGAACGTAAGATGATGTGTGGTAGTGAACGAATACAAGATCACTCATGTTTTGGTGGAATTTTCTTTGAAGCTGCAGTGTGTTCTATGAAATTAGAGGAATGACTTTGCAAATAACGTTTACGTCACCATGTGGCCATAGTCAGAGCGCCAAAGGAGTCATGATGACCTCGTGGTGTTTCAGAAGCTTCCCAAGATAGGATTAGACACGGTGTAGGGATGGGGGGCCAGCCCCACATGGGAGATCCCTTCCCATCTCTTCCTGACGCATCAGAACCCTTGTTCGTGTGGCTAAAGTGCCACGTCCACTCAGAAATCAGGATCTGGTTTCACTGTGCTTGGCTTCCTTCCCAGAGGTGAGTCATGAATAGTGGTTTAGGATCCTTTGAGGCTGAAGGTGTCTTTGTTCAGCTTCTCCATTGCTCCTTTCAGTTACCATCTAACTGCACTTCCTGGTTGTCCACACTTTGTACTGTGTGCGTGAGTCGGGATTCAAGACGTTCTCTCCATTTGCTTCTTTTTATCCATCCATCCATTCAGCAGCTGTTTATTAGGATCCCACTGTGGCCAAAGCACTATTTAAGATGCCGGGGAACACAGCAGTGAGCCAGGTAGCTAAAATGCCTGTTCCCTTCTATTCTTGGCTGAAGGAATAAATAAGTAAACAAAGAAGCAAACTAGCAAAAATTTTAGATAGTGCGACGAATTATGGAGGAACTAAAACAGGGTGATGTTATTGAGCAGCTTAGTAGGGGGTAGGGAATGGCAGCATTGGATGAGGTGTTTCTCTCTGGATAAGCGATTTTTATGTGGAGATGTAACGAAGGAGGAGCCAGCAATGTAAGGATCTGGAAGAAGAGTGTCCTGGGTAAAGGGATTGTCACTGCAGAACGTTGTCAGGCAGGAATGAACTTGGTTCACTGAAGAAGCTATAACGATAGCACCAGCAGAATCAGTGTGTGGCAATACCAGCCAGCGAGCTCGAGGGTGACGGGGAGAGATTACATCAGAGGACGTTAGGGGCTGGGTTATGTTGACCATAGGGAGGAGCTGGGACTTTAAAAAAATTTTTTTTAATTTTTCAGTTTTTAGAGGTGGGGGTCGGGGCACAGGGAATCTTAAGCAGGCTCCACTCTCAGTGCAGAGCCCGACGCAGGGCTTGATCCCGTGACCTGAGCCAAAATCAAGAGTTGGACATTCAACCGACTGAGTCCCCAGGCGCCCGGAGGAGCTGGGGCTTTGTTGCACTTGTACCCATCCAGCTGGTTTTGCACACCCCACATTTCTTCACTTTCCTGCTTATCCATCCCGGGTCCCATGGCTTGTCATCATGATCATTCCCTTGAAAACATTCTCCCCTTTTGTATTAGTTACCTATTGCCACATAACCGATTTCACACAAAAAAAATTACTGGATTAAAACGGGAAGAATTTTTTTTTTTTTTTAAATCTTATTCTCATGCTGTTTGTAGATTAAGGATCCAGGGTGGCTCACTTGGTCAGTTCTGTCTGAGAGTCTTGTCATGAGACTGCAGTCAGGGTGTCAGCCAACGCTCGATTCGAAGGGACATATGCACCCCAACGTTCATAGTTGCTCTATCGGCAACAGCCAAAGTATGGAAAGTGCCCAGATGTCCATCGACGGACAACCGGATAAACAAGATGTGGAAGATTGTATTATGGAATACTACTAGGTGATCAAAAAGAATCAAATCTTGCCGTTTGCAGCCACACGGATGGAAGTAAACTGTATTATGCTAAGCGAAATAAGGGGGTCAGAGAAAGACCACTACATGATTCCACTCATATGTAGAATTTCAGAAACAAAAAGAGATGAACGTAAGGGAAGGGAAGCGAAAATAATACAAAAACAGAGAGAGAGACAAAGCACAAGAGACTCTTAAATACAGAGAACAAACTGAGGGCTGTTGAAGAGATGTTGGTGGGGGGTTGGGCTAAATGGGTGACGGATGTTAAGGAGGCACTTGTTGGGATGAACGCTGGTGATGTAAGTGATGAATCACTAAATTCTACTCCTGGAATCATTACGCTCTATGTTAACTAACTTGGATTTAAATTTTAAAAAGTGAAGGAGTATGGAAGAGCTAATGAAATGAAATGAAACGAAACGAAACGAAACGAAACGAAATAAAATAAAATAAAATAAAATAAAATAAAATAAAAAAGATACAATAAATAAGTATTCGATTTAGAAAACAAGTCTACCACTTATTAGCTCTGTGACCTGTGGCACATTTCTTAACCCCTCTAAGCTTCTGTCCCCTTATCCATGGAGATGATCCCAGGTCCTTCCGATCAATAGGAAGACAAAAGTGAGAGAGTGCTTATAGCAAACAGCCATTATGACCGGCACAGACAATCTCCGTGTATGTTACCTAACACTGCGCTGGCTCGGATTCCCTTTTTTATTACTGCAGAATGCAGCTACTTTTTGAAGTCTTTCATAAAGTTTGGTAACACTTCTGGGAAGCCAAGCCTGCAATCCGTTTAGATTGCAGGGACAGTGAATTTGATGCCCTTAATGTGCCCTGGTAATGCATATTCAGGATCCCAGCAGCTCAGACCTGTAATAAAAAAAATTCCCCCTCGTACGGTAGAACTTGGCAATACCTCCTGCCATCCTCCACTGTGAGTGGGTCAGCACAATAGGAGGCATCTAAGTTCAACCCCAGTGCAACAATCTAATCAACTCTCAAGGTCGAAGAATGAGCTAACGATTCAGGTATTTATATCAAAAGGTGTTAAAAGATTATTTGGAATGTGGCAGAGGATGAGAAGCAGGATTTCATAGTCATTCCAGAATTACAGATTTTGGTGAGTCTTCTAGGGAATGAAGCTAAGGAACTTCTAAAGATCATCCATTTTTTTTTTCCAGCTAAGGATGTGAGCCCTTTACCGTATACCAGATACTGGGCTCTGACAAAGCAGATCAGATCAAGACTAGACTGTCCGAAACCCCCAACTCACATAGTGTTCAAAGGTGAAGTCAACAGCCAGTTGAGTGCATAGCCCTTAATATTTGGTTTGATGGCTTAAGTTTTTACAACTTACTGGAAATTTGAAGTATTACCAGCTATCTATTCAAACGAGTAGAATTAGTGGTAGGCAGGAGGAAAAAAATCCTAATATTTTCCCCATACAGCACTGGTACCCAGCTAATTAGCAGCCTAATTATTCAATAATAGAAATGCATTAACTTGTTGAGACAAACGTGTCTCCCAAAGTCACTGCCTAGAATCGAATTGCCAACAACGTGGCTTGAGCAATATCATGATTACAAGTCATTTTTCTCAACTGACTTTCGGAAGGATGATGATACAGGATCCATGAGAACTGTTTGTACTGCAAGGTAAATATGTTAGTAGTGAACAGATTCCCAAAGCAATTTCAACACGTATGGAAATTTATACATTCCCTAAACTTTGTTTCAAAGGCAAGTGAAATTCCTTCCGAATTGGGTAAATGGAATGCGTTCTGTCAATTGCACCTTTTGTTACAATGAACTCAGCTGCTTCTGGGGTTCATAAACTGGTCAGCCTAATCTGGCCTGACAAGCCAATTTTTTGTTTCATTGCTAATCCATACTGCAGATTGTGATCTCCAACAATTAATACCTCATTCCTACATATCTTGGAAAGTTCACAGCTGCCGATGTAGGTATTTTTAAAGTTGTGTGTATACAGGTCTCTAGGGAAACAATAAATGTTTGTGGAATGAATGCATGCTCATTTTAATGAATGGAATTTGCATTGAATTCTTGAAATTTTGCACTAAAATAGTATATATATACACGTATAGATATGTACACACACATATGTGTGTGTACATACATATGTGTGTGTGTGTGTATTTTAAATAGTATCTTGAGAAAAAGTCTAGTGAGAGAGATCTAGAGCCCTAATTCTCAACCAGAGTGATTTCACCATATTTGACAATGTCTGGTGACATCATTTTGACCTAAGAGAGGCATCCAGAAGGTGAGACCAAGGATGTTACTAAATATTCTGCAACGCACAGGGCAGCAAGCACCCCCACAATGAAGAGTTATTGAGCTCTAAATGTCACTAATGATGAGGCTGAGAAACCCTGATCCACTTGGGTTGGTCTGGATAATTCTGCTTTAAAAAAAATCATATAAAATGAAGTGATAAAATACAGTTTTTAAGGCTTTGAGCTTTCTAATCAAATCCAAGGTCAACGTCTGGGCTCTCCCTTTCGAGGCAGATGACCTCAGACAAGTTTCCAACCTGTTTATTTATCCAACCCTGTTTATTCACTTGTATCCTGGCTTTGGTAATAGTAATGACTTATCGCTGTATGTTTAAAGTGAAATAGCGTAGGCAGAGTGCTGAGTACATTCGTGGCACATAGTAAGCCCTTTAGTAAAAGATAGTTATTACTATTAGCTTCTCTACGTAGATGATGGTGGTAGCAGTCTCAAAGATGGAATCAGAGTCATGTGATTTACAAGGCAGGCTGGATGGAAGGCACGTGGTGACTTCCTAGCTTCCTTCTCCTCACGCTTTCTGTGCAACTTTTGTTACTCACCGGAACCAGGGCTAGGGTAAAGCAAGTGAGGCTCTCATTCTGGATGCAAGTATTTTTTTTTTAATTTTTTAGGTTTATTTACTTATTTTGAGAGAGAGAGAGAGAGAGAGAGCACGCACAAGTAGGGGAGGGGCAGAGAAAAGGAGAGACAGAATCCCAAGCAGGCTCCGCACCATCAGTGCAGAGCCCGATTCAGGGCTCAAACTCACGAACCGCGAGATCATGACCCGAGCCGAGATCAAGAGTTGGATGCTTAATACTGTGCCACCTAGCAGCCCCTCTGGCTGCAAATATAAAGGTGCTTCCAAAAAACTTAGTTTCGATAAATATTTCAACGCAATATTAAAAAAAAATCAAACTGGCCAATCACATCCCAGAGAATGGCCACCTGTTTTTGTAAATCAAGTTTTATTGGAAGTTCGCCACTCCATAACTTCCATCAAGCGTTTTTAAAGGGTTATTCTTTAAAATTTATTTTTTGTCCTTATTTACAGCGGAAGTGTTGCACCAAAGTGACATTTGCAAGTGTGAGCAATTATAAACTACGGGTATATATTCTCTGAAAGGGGTCAGCACCAGTTTGGCACCTGGGTTCCCTTTGGTGAGGACAGTTGAATAAGAGTAACTGTGGCCCGGATGGACATTGTGGTTTCCAACGTGGGTTCTCTCATTCACTAGTCTCTTGCTTCTTCCCCCGCTTTTTTTCAATATTTATTTTTGAGAGAGAGAGACAGAGAGCAAGTGGGAGAGGGGCAGAGAGAGAGGGAGACATAGAATCCGAAGCAGACTCCAGGCTCTGAGCCGTCAGCACAGAGCCCAACGCGCGGGGCTCGAACCCACGGACCATTAGGTCATGACCTGAGCTGAAGTCAGATGCTGAACTGACTGAGCCACCCAGACACCCCTCTCTTGCTTCTTCCTAATTCACAAAGTTTGTTCCAAAACTTTTGGAACTAAAAATATATTTTTAAAACTAGTGATTATTGAAGGGAAAGAGTCCAAGCCCTATTTTTTTTTTCAATATCTGTGGCTATAAAAGTCAGAGGGAAAATCAGAATGAAGAGGAAGAAACAAGAAGTTAATAAATAATAGGAATGAAAACATCAGTTAATGAAATGGGAAAAAAAAAGTTTTGTTCTTTGTAAAGACTGGACATAGGTTTTTATTGAGGTACAGAGAGCATACAAATAAATAATGGTAAGAGTTTCAAAGATCCTACAATTATGGTCAATATTTTTTATTTTTTTAATTAAAAAATTTTTAAAGATTTTATTTCTGAGTAATCTATACACCCAACGTGGGGCTCAAACTCATAACCCCAAGATCAAGAGTCACATGCTCTCCAACTGAGCTTGCTAGGCACACCCTTATGGTAGATATTTTTTAAACTGGAAGGGAATATACTGAGCAATTATAGGCCAAGTTGTCTATAAATTAAAATGACATTGATATTTTTCTCAAAACAAATGTTTGAATTGCTTAAGCTGACCCACGAAGAAAAAAAAAATCTGAATAAAGCAGTAACCATTAAAGGAATTAATGTCATGGTCAAAGGTCTCCATCAAGTCCATGCGTATGGGACCTTTGTGGGCAGGTGCATGGGATCTCATGCTTACAAGGGCCCTGTTCTTGGTTTAATGCTTTGCAAGCCGCTATCTTGAAAGTATTAATTGTTTTTTTAACAAGGAACTCCTCATTTTCCTTGCATATTGGACCCTACGATGTATGTAGCCTATCCTGTCCACGCCTATATGGTTTCATAGGTGAGTTTTACAGGTCACTTTTAAGGTACTGACAATGCAAAACTTTTCTGAAAAAAGGGGAAAGAAGGCAACTTACGCAGTTCATTTTAGAAGAGTAGTGTAATTTCATGAACTTCCAAGATCTCCTGATCAGTCACTTGGAAATTAAGGGATAAAATGTGATTTCATCAGCCCTGCCAGAACATGAATAACTACGTAGTCATTCATTACCTAAAGCGTTTGATTTTGACCTATACAATGGAATCGTCCTTTCCTCCGATGAAGTTGTTTTCTGATTTTTTTGTTTTCTGGTCCCAACAAGGAACATGCAAGACAAGCTTATCCCAAGTTCATGCTGGGCCAGTTGATGAGTTAACTATTTTAAGCTCTTCCGGCACTTGTAGACTTTTAAAGCCTTAATATGAATTTTTTTTCCAGGTCACTTGCTAGTGAACCTTGGAAGGATTTGGCAAGTTTACTTAATGGTCATCCAAAGTCTGACTCAGCACCTTACTCCGGAAACTCTAAAGAGAAAAAAAAAATGGACTTAGTTTCAGGAATCTCATTAAAAACAAAACGGCAACATATTTGTTTTTTTCTATAGCTCTGATGGAACTACCGCCATAACTCCAGAAGGCAGCCCTGAAGCAGTCTTTGTGGCCTTGTGATGTTAATTCCTTGTTTTAATTAATAATCTGCTTCTGTCATTTAATGAAAACCAGAGTCCACTTCAGTGATGTCTTTTCTTGCTCATGTTTTCTTTCTTGCTTTCATGTATTCGTTTCCAAGGAGAGGTGAGATAGCTCCTATGTGGGGCTTTCCTACCTGGAAATTATTTGAGAGCAATGATCTCTGACAATTTCCTGCAATGCAGGTATGTAAAAAAGAACCAATGAAGTCAGGCTTGAAAGGCGGGATGAGCTTGTCCCCTAGTGAATTACAGTGTGGAGAACAGAATTTCAAGGTGGCCATAAGGAACGACTCTTGTCATAGAACAGAATTCCTTTACCCTTAACAGGTATGCAGTTTAATAGATAAGGGTTTAATAGGTATTCGTTGGATAAATGAGTGCATGATGCTGGTTCTGTTAGGACTTATTAAGTTCCTTTTTGAACGTTCCTTTTTAATTTTTTTTTTTTAACGTTTATTTATTTTTGAGACAGAGACAGAGCATGAACAGGGGAGGGGCAGAGAGAGAGGGAGACACAGAATTCGAAACAGGCTCTAGGCTCTGAGCTGTCAGCACAGAGCCCGACGCTGGGCTCGAACTCACGGACCGCGAGATCGTGACCCGAGCTGAAGTCGGCCGCTTAACCGACTGAGCCACCCAGGCGCCCCTGAATGTTCCTTTTTAATAGGAGAGCACCCTTGGTTCCCTGCCAGGCTTTCCAACATAGCTGCTTACTCACCAAAACCATTGGTTAGAAGCAAGTTACAGGGCTACCCATGCCCAAGTCACAAATAGGTGATCACCACGAGGTGGGGACCCACGGGCCACCTGAGTTTCTGACCACCACAGTCAGATCTCCTGGGTTCATATCCTGGCCCTGTATCACATCGGTTCCATCGAGCATCAGTACTGTCCAGGCCTCGGCTTCCTCGACTGTTAGATGGAAAATCTACTCATCTCTTCGTCGCCGGCTTATTAAATTCCAGCAATCCCTAATTCCCAGCTACCCTTGTGCCGTTTTCATGATTGTTGCCTCATTTGTAGGCCTCATGAAATGTCATTCATTTACTCTCATCCTCTCTTTAAAATTTAAATCGACTCATTGAAAAAGCAAATTTAAAATACTACTGGAAATATTAAAAGAGAACCAGTATTACCGGAAGATAATTATAAACACACAGATTATCGGTAATGAAAATGATTTGTCTGCCCACCTTCAAAATTCATCACACAACTTGTGAGGAGTATGCCTGCACCCTTAATAAAAGCACTGGGGGGGGGGAATCAATTTAATAGACTTAATACAGTGCCAACCAGAGAGACAGTGCTTATCAAAGGTTAGGTGTTCTTATTAAATATCTGTAGGCTTGGTATCCAGAATATTATTGTGTATAGGATGGATAAATCTCTAACACGGGGTGTGAAATTCTGCGAGCTAATCGTGATTCTCTTCCTGCTGTATCTGGACTCAACTTTCCAATTCTTCTCAATTTTGTATTTCGGGCAGCCACCACCGACCTACTGGTTTTGGCCTCCGAGAGATGTCGCCCGGTGTCACAAAGTCTGGGCAAATGAAACAAGGAGCATTCATTAACAATAAATGAGTTGAGGAAGGAAATCTCCTGATTTAAAAAAAAAAAAAGCAAATGTAAATGAAAAACAATTATGAGGCACTCATCGTCCTTCAAGGCTGTGCCACCAACTCTTGGCTTTTGACTTCTGGATCTTTTTTTGCTCCTCCTCAATTCACCTTCCTGCTCAGCATGTGCGGAAAGGATCTCACGCTCCTTTTCAATAAAGCAAAACAAATCTGGAGGAAAAGTGTCCACGGTGCAAATCTTCTCGTTAATTCTAAGGCATAGTGTTTGGGAGTTGATGCTACTCGGATGGCCTCAGGTGCAAGGCGTCCTGATGATTAAGAGTTCCACAAATATTTTTTTGCTGATAAAGGGAGGTTCTGCAGGACAGAACAATCATGGACAGCAATAAGTGATTATGTCATTTGGATCAACGTTCAATACAGGAGATTAGGGGAAGTCCAACATATTAGGCTGAACCATAAATGGAGCCTTGGCTTTCAGCCAGAGTTGTTCAACAGGTTTATATGAAATACTTGCTGATAGATTAATGGATTGACCCATTTGCAGGTTCTTTGAGCTCCACGAAGTATGAGGGAATGAGTAAGGCCCATGGAGTCAGGGAGATCAGGATGAGTCTGTTTCCTGCCTACTGGGTTTTTCTTGAGCAAGATGTTTGACTTCTCCAAGCCTATTTAAAAAATGGGAAGATTCCCGGCTCCCCAGCAAGACAGGTGAAGAATAAGGCACAGGAAAGGACCCAGAACGCGCTCTGTAAATGTGAGTTGTTCTAATCAGATCTTTGGGCTTTTTAATATG
The DNA here is from genome assembly GCF_023721935.1 of Panthera uncia. Lineage (NCBI taxonomy): Eukaryota > Metazoa > Chordata > Mammalia > Carnivora > Felidae > Panthera > Panthera uncia. Next base: position 8,198,562 of record NW_026057578.1, on the reverse strand, counting down.
TCAGTGAAGTCCAAGGAGATTCCCAAAAGACCAAGGGGAAAAAATGTAGGCGATTCCTAAGATGTGCAAAATGGAGTTAGGAAATGAGGTGTGGCGGGTAATACAGAGGAGGGCTGGCAGGTACGCTGGGGCCTGAAGCACACCCCTGCCTCTGGGGGAGGAGCCCGTCTGCTGATGGCCCTTGTGAGATTGCAGGAGCCCAAGATCAGGCCTCCCGTGGATCCATGGAAGCTAGAAATCCAAAATCATATGTCAAATCTCACAAGGGTCCGACATAAGTGCATCTTAAAATACCTCCTACTATGAGGCGCCTGGGGGGCTCAGTCGGTCGAGCGTCTGACTCTTGATTTCAGCTCAGGTCATGATCTCACGGTTGTGACTTCAAGCCCCATATCGGGCTCTGTGCTGACATCTCAGAGCCTGGAGCCTGTTTCAGATTCTGTGTCTCCCTCTCTCTCTCTGCCCCTCCCCTGCTCGTGCTCTGTCTCTTCCTCTCTTTCTCTCAAAAATGAATAAGCATTAAAAATTGTTTTTTAAAGGTAAAGAGCAATACAAAGAATTTTCATATACTTTTCACCCAGATCCCTCAAGCATTAGCATTTTACTACTTCTGGTTTTTTTTCCCCTGGTTTTTTTCCCCACTCTCTCTCTCTCTCTTTACACACACACACACACACACACACAATTGCGTACACAGAGGAACCTATCTGAAAAGGCTCCTACCAGCCAGATCTGGGACAATTTGAACATCAAAATAAATAATGATAGTGAAAAATTATACTTTATTTAAAAAGTCATAAGCTCACACACGTAAATAAACAAATGAAGAAGAAAAATTCTTCTATATGTTAACTAACTGGAATTTAAATAAAAATTTAAAACAAAAAAAAAAAAAGAAAAATTCTTCCTAACAAAATACCAATGAATAAAAGTAGATTATTCCAAGATCGATGGAATTAGAATAATCAGTATTTGGCAGCTCTGTCTGGACCAAATGGAATGTGGTTTCCAATATTTAGCACAAAAGCTCCCATGATTAGAGACTATTGGTCTGATGGAATAAACGGTATTCTTTTTTATTGCTCTGAGAATTCTCCATCAGTTTCGTGAAAATACTGAACAGAAATAAACACCCCGTAGTACTAATTCCTTGCACTCCCAGTGTCCTAAGCCCTGCTCCATAAGGAGATAAAACTGACCGAATCTGTAGACACTGTGGTTGTGTCCCATTTTTTCCATCTGGGTCCAGAACATTTTATTTGACGTGCTCTATAAGGAGAGCTTATAAGGGGAGCTGTTTCATTTGTGTTCCTTTGATCCGGAAATATGACTTTGGACACCATTACTGCTCTGTGCCATGCACTGGGCTAGGCACACGTCAAATTTTCCCTTAGAGGAACACTTCTGTATGAGGTGTGTTAGCCTCCGTTGAACAGCTGAGACTCGCGGAGGTTAAGCAGACAACCCAAGTCACAGAGGTAGAAGATGGCACCTCTAAAATGGAAACCCAAGTGAGGCTAATAACCTGAGTGCATGTTTCTCCTCCTACACCAACATGGAGTCTACAGGACATGGGACACAGAGGCGTTGCCTCAGAGGGGAGGCACCCTGAGGATTTAGGTTCTCGGATCAAGCAAGCAAGGCCAAAATTGCCTAGAGTTACCTTCACCTCCCTAAAACCATCCCCACGTTATATCGTAAAGACAAAGTATCGTCTCTTATCCGTCCACACGGCTCGCATTCCCTCCAGGGCTGGAAGACATTTCTGCTCTCTTGGCTGGAAACACCATGAAGTGGTTTGCTCATGTCTACGGTCTAGGTCATGTGAAAATGCACATCCTTGACTCCTCAGGCCGCATACAGGCCCGGAAGACACTCCCACTTTGAGATGTGTATGAGAAACGGGACAGGAGCTGGGTCTCCAGCTCCAACCAGCTCCTCGCGGAGTGAGGTTCTTGGAATCAGTTGTGTCGCCTGCTCTCAGTCGGTCCTCCACCCTGGGCGTGGGTAGTTACTCCATCAATAATCTGCCCGTCAGGCGGTCAGTGCCAGTGTGTGGAATCTCCACCACAAACGTCGAGGGAGTCCCTTGATCTCTCAGTTCTCTCCTTCCTTCCTCCCTGTCTTCTCCTTCTCTCTTTTCTTCCCTCTTGTTCTCTCAGAAAATTATCTGGACACCACAAAGTGAGTGGACTGTCTTCTCCATGGTGACATGAGCTGGTTTCTTAGAAACATCCACTAGGCTTTTGCTCAAGCTAAAGAATTGAGCCGGTCTTAAGGGAGACAGAACAGGCACCGAATGGCATGCATGACTGGTGACAATCTTAATACATCGGAGTTACATTTGCCCTGTGACCAGCACCATACTCCACACTGACCACCGGGCCTCAGGGAAGAGGTCTTATGACTTGGCATGAATCCCATCAACAGGATGAATCTGGGCTTCTGCGGCTACTCTGTGTGGACACCACTAAGAGCTAGAGAGGACATCCCCACGGTGCGGCCTGGGAGTTGTTCCCACAGATCAAACCAGCCATGCTGTAAGCTACAAGCCCAGAGCTCCCCAGAGGATCAGGAAGCTGGAACGTTCCCCAAGCTGCACTGCCTTCGGCTCCTTTTCCTCCCCTTCTGCCCTCAGTCTCTCACAAGTACCTTCTGGAATCACGTCCTTAATGAATCCCGATGCCAGGGTCAGCCTCTGGGGCATCTTAGTCATGAAGGAAGGCTTCCTCTAGGAAGCTTGAGCTGATCTCTGACTGGTGCGTAGGAGAAGAGCAGGTAAAGAATGTGCCAGAAGGGAAGATGGTAGGCGGAGGGACCGCAGGTGCAAAACCCTGTGGGCCGATAGTGTTGAAGGAATCAAGGAAACTGGCAGAAGCCAGTGTGGAGGGGTCCGGAGGCGTCTGGGTGCGGGCGACGTGGGCTGGGGCCTGTGGTTCAGAGAGGCTAAATATGCCAGGACACTGACGTCTGGCTTAAGAAATTGGATCCTTTCATAGAAGCAATGGAACACCACAGAAGCAGGGATAAGACAAAATCGGGTTTGGGGTTTGAGAAGGCTAATACAGCCAGTGGACAAAGAACAGACTGGAGAGCAGCTGGGAGGGTCTGCACTCATCCGGAGGGAGGTGGTGGTTCAGACAGAACTAAATGGACTCGGGGCACCTGGGTGGCTCAGCGGGTTGAGGGTCCGATTTCAGCTCAGGTCATGATCTCACGGTTTGTGAGTTCGAGCCTCGTGTCGATCTCTGTGCTGACAGCTCAGAGCCCGGAGCCTGCTTCAGATTCCGCGTCTCCCTCTTCTCGCCCCCTCTCCCCGCTTGTGCGCTCTCTCTCTCTTTCAAAAATAAATAAACATTAAAAAAAAAGAGAACTAGATGGACTTGAAAAATATTTAAGCAGCAAAAAAATGGAAAACTATTTTGCCATTCAAATGATTATCTTTCTGTAAAACTGTTCTGGACGAGTCCAGCTGTTTATAAGAGTAGATTTTGTGATACGGGGCTTGTAAAATGGACACACTGAGAAAATTTCCTAGTAAGACAACAGATGCAATGAAGAGGAAACATTTTTGGAATATTTGGAAACTTTTATTCTGATTTTCAGGGAGTTCAATGAAGATCTACAGATGAGATCTGATGACATGTGGCTTTAGAATTCTACAAAATAATTTCACAGTAGGGAGAAAGCATACATCTATTTTAGTGATGTGTACATAATCACTCAAATGGAACGATATAAAAGTACACTTCCGAAATATCCTAAAAATATAACCTAAAAAGAGAAACCTATCAAATATACAGAAACATATAGTATGCTTTTAGGAAACGTAGTAGTAAATATATATAAAAATAAACCATACGTACACATGTTTTTTCACAAAGTTTTGTAAGTATTGTATAAATCTCTATGCATTTTCCATTATGAAACTGTATTTTCTCAGGGAGTTGAAATCACATAACATGGCCGATACAGCAAATCTATAACATATACACACTTTACTACTGTTCCATTCTATAGAGGGGAAAATTAAGGCATGATAAGTCACTGAATATTTTTAAACTGTGGCTGGACTTTGGGAAACACCGCTCTAAACCACAGATCCTAAATCAAATACCATATATATTTTTAAAAATGACGTAAGCAAATTTCCATTACAGTACACACACATACACACGCTTTTAAAAACTGCTGATTCACTTCTTAATGCCATAGAGGAAATCCATTACCCAAATAAAGAATTTCAGAATCCTCTCACAAAATGATGCCACAGTATGTCAGTAAGGCATTCTTAGATAAGAGGTTCTGACTTCGTCAAAGTACTTCTTAAAACAGAGTTCTTCTCTAATTTCCCAAGAATGCTGCAATTTCAAAACAGGAAAAATGCAGTTTCACGGAGACCCGATAACCTTAACATTTAGTTTTGCTGACGTGATAAACAAATATTTTCCCCAATATCACGTTAAGCAGAGTTACAATAAACGGACTGTCATTATTAACCCCAAGCCCCAGACAATTTAGCTTAACATCATGAAATGTAAACTCACTCTCGAGAAGTAAAAATCCAAGCGGTGTGAATTTGGAAGGGTGGGGACAGAAACATGTCGTGACGTCTGCAGACTAACGGACAAATAAAGGCTCAGCCTCCCTGTCACGTCACGGTGAGATGCAAAAGAAAACAGGATCCTGAACAATTCTCTAAGCCAAGCTGGTGCGGACACGGGTTCGGGGTAAGCCGGCAGCATACCCTGGAGTGTCTTATCTCCCAACACTCAGTCTGTTCTCCGGAGCCAGATACAATTTATTAAATGCCATCGTCTACATAGTGCAGCTTCCGGAACAATTGTATCGAAGAATGAGTATAAGCATCTAGACCCAGCTGTCCTTTGTGCACTGTTGCAGGCTTTAGCTTTTGCAGTTTGCTTTCCAGTAACGTAGAAGCCATAAGGACCATTCTTGCAAGAGGGTAAAAATTGCTGCTGTTGGTCATGGTAAAAAAAAAAAAAAAAATTCTGGAAAGTAAAGTAAACCCCAATTATACATTAAAGGATTATAATTAAACGAGAGGAATTATTAGCGAAAAAATAAGTGCTCACACCAAAAATGCCAGGGGCTCGTGTCGAAGGTGTGGTTCTCTTATGATAAGTGTGCGTGCTGTCCTTGCTGAAGACTTGGGCGTTTCAACATTAATTGAAAATTCCTTCGTTATCCTACTTGATTCAATTCTGTTGGGATGCTCAGAATGTGACAATTGTCTAATGCCAGACACCTGGGGGGAAATTTCATCTGCAAATGCATATTTCCCGCAATAATCCACCTGTCAGCAAACTCCCCTTCACTTGCAGTTAGCGAATTGCAGCCAGTTCTAGGTAAATTCCAGGAGAGGCTTTTGAGAGGGCAGAATGAGACTGAATAGTGGCATGTGATGCTAGAAAGCCTGATTTTGGAAATGTCATCTTTCCCCGGAAGATGAGAGTAGAGATTTTTCAAGCTCAGTGTGTATCACCTTAATAGTTAAAAATTCATTTTATTGTGCATTCGGGAAAAATAACTGAACTGAAACACTTATCATTTCATCAAGGAAATTACTGCCTGGGAAATAAGGCTAAAGTATACTATTAGGTCTGTGTTAATTTCAAGGAAACAATTAAGTAGTGATTAAATAAATAGTAGCTGGTACATGCATATGGCCACAGTTGTGAAGGTGGTAAGAGAACACGTATACAGCTGGAAAAGGCAGTGAATGGTACAATGCAGAAAAAGTGTTACACTGTATTTAATACAGGGTAGTAAATATATACACTTACATTCCAG
>NW_026057578.1:8175248-8187748 GCF_023721935.1 Panthera uncia | reverse complement strand
GAAAGCAGGCTGGTAGGACTGTATCCACATCAATTTCCGGGTTGCGATAAGGTTTTATTGTTGTAAGATGTTACCACTGGGGGAAAGTCAGTGAAGGGTCCAAGGGACTCCTCTCTATTTTTTCTTAGAACTGCATGTGAGGGGTGCCTGGGTGGCTCAGTTGGTTGAGCATCCGACTTCAGCTCAGGTCATGATCTCATGGGTTCATGAGTTTGAGCCCCGCATAGGGCTCACTGCTGTGAGCCTGTCAGCACACAGCCTACCTCAGATCCTCTGTCCCCCTCTCTCTGCCCCTCCCCCACTTGCATTCTGCCCCCCCAATAAAACAAATATTACTTTAAAAAAAGAACTGCATGTGAATCTATGATTATGTCAAAATAAGGAAAACATTTAATTAAACATTTTTAAAATAGAAAATGGAGAGAAAACTTCAGTGGCGAGAGAGGGATGGGGATCCTAGCAGCTTTGCTAATGAGTCTTTTTTTCTTTTTAATTTTACAGTGCAAATGCACACGAAAAAATGCATTTCTGGAATTGAATCTGTGAAACCCAGAGTTTCAGCCACATGCACAGAACCCTTGCAGGAGGGGGCCAATAGCAAAATAAGAAATTCTAGCATCACGTTGAGTATTTCAAGGAACCAGCCACAGTTTCTGACACAGGCTCATGGTCCCTTAAGTGGAGTGTTTTACTTCCTTTCCAAAGGCAACAAGAAGAGAAAAAATATGGGCAGAAATAGCCAGCATAGCTTTCAGCTTCATGATATTCACCACTGGTAGTCATATGTATTTGTTTTTAGGTCTTTATTTTATTTTTATTTTCTTACTTAACATAAGCCAAATATTCCTGTAAAAATGGTCATTGCAAAAACGAAGATCTTCTGCCAATTGCATGTGCCACTCACATAAATGAGCAAAGTGCGAGACGATTCGGAGCCAATGGTATTTACTATTTTTGGAAGAAGATGCCTCCAAGGCAAACCTTCTTCATGGGAAGACCGGTGGCCTCAGATGCAAACAAACCCTGGCGGGCATTATTACAAGAGTCCAATTTACAAAACAGGAAGAGGGCGTAGCCACCAAATTAGATACACTTTCAAATTTCTCTGATTTTCCAAAAGTGACTTCCAGAATTGCCAGGACTAAAAAGGAAACATTTAACCATATCAGCGGGTCCCTTACCGCAAGTACCAAATAGAGTTTCCAGAAGACAAATGATTGTAGCTTTCGCCAAAGCCTTGTAAGACAGCCGGGGCCTTTTTGGGTAACTGCAGGGGCTGAATCGAGTGGGGAGGGCCCTGGGAGACCTCACAGGCCCTAAGTATCCCGGCCTGACCTCCGTGGAGGAGATCCATTGCGTAGCTCGTTTCCCTGCTTCCACTCTTCCTACGCTGAGTGCACCTTCCACCCCACCAGCCCGAGCCCTCTTTTCAAGACATAAATTCCATCAGACTACTCCCCTGTTTATAATGCCCTGAGATGCTTCCATCACAGGTGTCATAAAATCTGAATGGTTTACTAAGGCTGCTGGCTAACACGGCCCCTGGACTTCTGCAATGTCAACTTGACCACATTTGCTAGGTCTCCAGCTCCAATGCTTTTGCTGCTCCAGACCCTTTGCACATGCTATTTCCTCTACCGGGAGGACTCTTCCCCCAGATCCTCCCATGGCTGGCTCCCTGTCACCATTTCCGTTAGCTCCCGTATCACTTCCCCAGAGAGGGTACCCTGCCCTCCCCTTCTATCCCCTTACTCTGATGGTTTCCTCCATATCTCCTACCACTATTTGATATGATCATATTTATTTATTTATTTCTTTACGTGTGTCTGGTTGGTCTTCCCTGCTAGTGGTTAAGTTCCACGAAGGCCAAGACCTTTGTCTCTGGTTCATGGTGTTCCTTCAAGCACCTAGAACAGCGCCTGGCCCAGAGCGGGCACTTGGTTTCTGCGTCTTTTCATTGATTCACCAAGTATTTGTTGAGCACCTACTATATGCAAAGTGCTGTTCTACATCCTGGGAATACAGCAGGTCCAAAACCAAGTCATTGCCCTTGGAGCTCACATTCCAGTTGAACACAAAAGATAAAGGGTGAGGCTTTACTTCTACCCCTCCAAGGATCCTCTTAGGGTAAGTGACTCAGTATGAAAGTGAGCTGAAATGAATTTCCCCCTTTCAAAGCCTTCTGGGGCATGAGGAGAAATTACAACTTTGCTGTTCCTCCTGAGGTAGAAACCCCTACGTTTTCTGTGGACAAGAGACACTAAAGAAACGGGAAATACGGAAAAGAAATGAAGCAGGACCCATTCTTCTTAGAGATTACAGGTGCATGAAACGTTGGGTCACGAGGAATATTAACATGCATCCCACCAGTGAGAGCTCAAAAAAACGGATCAAGGATAATCAAACCTACCCGGACAGTATGTGCATTTGGAGTCTGGCTGGATTTGGTACTCCCACGGCTATCAAGCACATGGGGACAGAATTTGGGCATTTAAAATTAGCTGTTTCATGCAAGGTGAAATCAAGTTTCCCCTGACTCACTCCTTTTAAGCTTTAAATCAGAAAAAGTCGGGGTGTCTGGGTGGCTCAGTCGGTTAAGTGTCTCGCCCTTGGTTTCGGCTCAGGACGTGATCTCAGCTCAGGTTCATGAGTTCGACCCTCATGTCGGGCTCTGCGCTGATAGCCTGGAGGGCGCTTGGGATCTTCTGTCCCACTGTTTCTGCCCCCCTCCCTCCAAATAAATACATGAACTTTATAAAAAGAAAAAAATATTGGACTGGTAGAGAGCATTGCAATATTTTTAGAGTAACAACCACAATCAGGCACTTTGGGGTAACATTCGCAACCTTCAAGAATACGTTCAGTTTTTTAAAAAATCTAGATTATCAAAGAATAAGAAAAAGAAAAACCTAGATGACCTATCTTTCTATGGTGTGGAATTTTACTGCTTCTGAATTCCCAGAGAGTGTATGTATTTGTCACAGAGCGCACGGGTTTTCTCCGCTATAGAGCACATGAATTCACCTCCCGTCACAAGTTTAAGGACCAAGGCTGTGCACTGGGTCTCTCGCACCCTTTTGCTAGACTAGTGCTCAGTTAATCCTTGTGGAATGAGAGAGTTGAATGCCTCTTTAAAATGCATCACGATTGGGGCGCCTGGGTGGCTCAGTCGGTTAAGCGTCCGACTTCGGCTCAGGTCACGATCTTGCGGTCCGTGAGTTCGAGCCCCACGTCAGGCTCTAGGCTGATGGCTCAGAGCCTGGAGCCTGCTTCAGATTCTGTGTCTCCCTCTCTCTCTGACCCTCCCCCATTCATGCTCTGTCTCTCTCTGTCTCAAAAATAAATAAAACGTTAAAAAAATAAATAAATAAAATGCATCATGAGAAGATTTTCTGGACCATTCAGCAAAGGAAAATCAAGCCCTTACCGTTTCTACTGCAGCCAGTTGGAGCTCTGTGACAGCTGCATACAGTTCTTTCCTGGAAAGCTGATTGTGGAGATAAATATCACAAAGGAAATCCTTGCTGGGCTGCTCAGAATAGTGCTCCAACCGGCTGTCGATGCAAGATTTGACTATTGGAGAAGAGAAGAGGGAAGGGAAGTGAGGTGAAGATTAGGATCGAGCGTGAGGGAACCCCAGCCGAAATCCCCCCATGACACCTTACAGGGCCTTTGCAGGGACACTGACAATGTGTCCAATGAGCTAATGTTGCCTCATCGTTAAGTCGCCAAGAATTGATCGATGACCGCGTGAGCAGGGCAGGTCAAACCTTAAGATACCCAAGAATCACCTGGGCATCTTCTTACAATGCAGATTTGGGATCAGGGGGTCTGGGGCGGGCCTGGAAATCTGCATTTCTAACAAGCTCCCAGGTGCTGCTACAACCGTTAGCCTACAGGTCACAGTTTGAGTTTAAAAGCTTAGAGTGTGGAAGAGACCATCGTGAGATAGAGGTGGGACTCGGGTCCACTCTCGGAATCAGAACTCGTACCCAGATCCAGGCGTCTAGCCAGTTTGGTCACGAATGCAGGTAGTGGGACTTGAGCTCCCAAATCTGGGCCATAGAGGAGGAGAGAACCGTCCCCAGTGTAATCAAACACACACACACACACACACACACACACACACACACACACTGCCGTGTCCGTGCATGCTGACGACAGTAGTAGAAACTTCTAACGTTTGTAAAGAACATTCTAGGCACGCGTCTCTCTCCCTTCAGTCTACCGTGCCAGCCACCACCAGGATAATAATAATGGTGAGGTTGGCAACAGTAACAAGGGCCATAAGCGGTGCAGCAGTTAGAGTCTGGGCTGTGGGAGCCCTTCTCTCTGGCTTCACACCCTGGCCAGAAAGTTAGTTCTTTATGTCTCAGTTCTGTCACTCAGGGCTAGTAGGAGGACCTACCTTATAGGGGTTTTGGTGACGATTCAATGAGGATATGTTTATGTGTGTGTATAGAATACACAGCATGGTATGATAGGATGCGGGACCTCCTACTGGTACATACTGGTAAGCACAGAGATACTCATTGGACAATATTCAGCATCAATATTCCCCTCATAATGTAGCAGAAACAGCTCGGACCCACTGGGTATTGTGAGAAGCCAGGTTTTGACCGTATCTACATTAGACCTAGAAATGGTTGCAGTGAGGTAGGCACTGTTACTATTAGCCCATTTGAGACACAAGACTACTGAGGAGGAAAGAGAGAGAGCACATGTGGTCAACCCACTACACCAGTGGCAGAGCTGGGTTTGAATCCACCTATCTGACTCCAAAGCTCTTGTTTTTAACTGCTTCGAGTTCCCAGAAACTGCAGAAAGCTGCCATGTGCCTTTTCCTTAGAATTTGTCCACACCGGGAAGATTCTAAACTCGTGACTGCAAAGCCCATAAGAATCAGGAGGAGCAAATTCCATCGGGATCATTCCAGACCTTCTGGCAGAGGCTCCAGAGACAGGGATCCCCGGTGTGTGTGGCCCCATTACCTGATCGGAAGATGGTGTCCCAGGCCTGCGTATGGGCCTGCCAGACCTTGGTATTGAGGCTCCTGTGCAGCTCAACTGGGGTCACCATCATCCTCCCAAACATGCTCATCATCTGTGGGGAACGCAACGCCTTTTCATTCTGGATTCCCCTTGTCTCCAAGACAACCGCCTCACCGGAAGAGGAGCGTTCTCCACACCCCGCAACCCGTGCTTCCAGAAAGGCAGGAACTCAAAGGCCCCACTCCCCCCACTCCACCCCCCAGGCCTCTCCCACCAACTCTGGGGGTGGAACCCTCCCCTGGGCCCCATAGCACATTGAAAACAATCTTTGGGACGATTTGCCATTGGATGTGCCCCCCTCTCGAAAATAAATAAACATTAAAAAAAATTGATTCTATGACCTAAATATTTTACACAAGAAGGAAAAAGGAAAACCATCACTTTCTTATTGACTTCAATTTCCAATGATTTCCAAACTTCACCCATTTCTGTACCAGCTTCACAATATCTCTATATCCCCCTGTGACCTAAGGATTCAAAAATTTTACATCTGAAAAAGGTCAGACTCTTTTTGAAATAGGACTCCCACCCACTGACCTTCAACTGAAACACCTACTTAAACTTGCCTAAACCATGATGTAGCATGCTTCCTGGTTCATGATCATCCATGCCCATCCATCCATGAAAACACATAACACCTTGAAATTAACACTTGACTATTGTGACAAAATAACGTGTGTGTGCTACTCCTGGGGAAACACGACGCGTTTGTGAAATTCTGCAAATCAGGAAAATTGTGCTCCTCAAGGCGATGCTTACTGTTTTGATGGCCGTGATGAAGTTCAAAGCTTCATCTCCTGCATTCTCCTGAAGGAGTCCAAATCTCTTCTCATAGAGCACAAGGCAGATGCCTGTTATTTAAAAACAACCAACAGTCACACAATCGCAGCAATACTGGGGTCTCCAAGTAGCTGGCTACTGAAGGCACGATTCCGTCTTTTGTGAAAGTGAGGTCTTTTCAAAGAACAGAGGAAAGGTAGAAAGTCTGGGAGAAAGGGGCATGGCGATACTTTTCCCACTTTCCAGAAGCTGTCTCCACGCCCCATGACCCAACCCCTGCAGAACCTCCTGGTCAGAAATGCCGCGGTGAAAACGTAACCATTTTTATACACGAATGAATCTGTCCTTCAATGTCTGGCTTTTGTCAGAGTTTGTCCCGGATAGCATGCATAGCAGTCATTGTTCACGGCCTACCCGTACTCATTCTCCCCCGTTTCTTTCCTAAGAGAACCCCGATTTTATTTAGGGTGTCAACATATCAGTCCTCGGGCAACAATCTGGATTGATCTAAGACCCTGGTGTCAATCACGTTCCCTGACTTCCCAGGCTTCCGGTAGCAGCCTGAGAAGCTGATACGGCACCAGGGCCATACCAACCTCAGGAGTGGCCAGGGAGGCTTACAGGAAATACTTACACTTTCTTGATAAAAGGAGCAAGTGCGCTTGGCTTAACTCTTCCCTCTTTCCTTCCTCTTTTTGCCTAGAAGGCAGAGGGAAGACCAGGAGAGGCAGTAGCCATTTTGTAACAAGCCAATAAGGATGGATGAACAAGGGGCGCCTGGGTGGCTCCGTCGGTTGAGCGTCCGACTTCGGCTCAGGTCGTGATCTCACGGTTCGTGGGTTCGAGCCCCGAGTCGGGCTCTGGGCTGACGGCTCGGAGCCTGGAGCTGGCTTCCGATTCTGTGTTTCCCTCTCTCTCTGCCCCTCCCCTGCTCACCCTCTGTCTCTCTCTGTCTCAAAAATAAATAAATAAAAAAACATTAAAAAAAAAAAGGATGGATGAACAAAAAGATAGAAAGGGTCCCCAGTGACATCAGTTGTGTGCCGGCCGTGGACTGCCTTCCTCGAGACTTCTCATAACGCTAGACAATAATTCTTAAACCACCATGGTCACATCTTCTTTGACTTGCAAAGACATGCATTTGATACTCCTTCATTTGGGTATTTCCAGTGGACAGTTTCCAAAATATACACTCCCTTTCCTCCTCTGTAATCATCCCTTCACTTTTTCCTGTCCTCTTCCCCTTAACACCTTCTGCGGGTTTCTTCTTTGCATGGTGTTTTCTAATGTGCTAACATAGTCGGGTGGGCTGCAGCTTTAAAGTGAGGCTGAGGGGCGCCTGGGTGGCTCAGTCGGTTGAGCATCCGACTTCGGCTCAGGTCATGATCTCACGGTTCGTGGGTTCGAGCCCCACGTCGGTCTCTGCGCGGACGGCTCAGAGCCCGGAGCCTGCTTTGGACTCTGTGTCTCCTTCTCTCTCTGCCCCTCCCCCACTCACGCTTTGTCTCACTCTGTTTCTCAAAAATAAATAAATGTAAACAAAAAAATTTAAAGTGAGGCTGAGCTGATGGGGGAGACAGGTCACGACAAAAGCCTCCCTCCCGGGGTGCCCTCTCCGATCCCTCACAGTAGCATCCAGAGCGATCCTTCCAGCACATCAGCCCAAGCCACCCTCTGCTAAAAACGCTTCGTAGAACATCACTTCCAGGTGCCCCCGTGCTCAAAACCGAATTCCCATCCCTGGTTCACAGGGGTCGGCTGCTGCCTTCCTCCCATCCTCTGCCCTCGCAGTGCCCCTCCCTTGCAGGACACGCTCCCGTCATTCTGAACGCCTTCCTGTTCTTTCTTTGCTCCTTCATTCACCTTCACTTGGTGAATTCCTACTCATCTTCCAGGACTTAGCTGATACGGCACCAGGGCCATGACCAACCTCAGCTGATGCAGCCCTTCGGATTCTCCCACAGCCTTGAACTTCCTCGGTCAGGTGCCTGCCCACTCTATAAGAAGTGTTTCCTTGCCTCTCGCCCCTGGGCAGCTTCCTGGGCCAGGCAGAGCCCTGCTTGCTATTCCCTGAGGGTTCCCTGAAGAAAGGGATCATCCCCAGCTTCTGTTTGGAATGCTCCATGGCTCACCATCAGACTTGAACTGAAAGCCCGAGTTCTGGCTGAGACCTCCAGCCCCTGGCTTGGTTCTCCTCAGCTCCTCCTTCCCTTCCCCCACCCACCCACCCACTCAGAGCCTCGGACACATCGCCCATGCTTCCTCCGCAGGGGGATGTGCCCTGCCTGTCTCCACAGTCTGCAATAATCTTCCCACAGATGCCCTGTGGCTTGTTCTTTTAGGTGTCACCTCGACTGTCGCCTTAACCAAAGCAGACTTGCCTCCTCTAGGCACTACCCTTCTTTATCGCATACTTTACCCTTACCTCTTGGCAAAGTATATAATAAAGTGTGTTTACTTGTTGGTTGTCACCCCTACCAGACCCTAAGCTCCACGGAAGCCCGGTCATCGCCTGTTTTGTTCGCTGCTCTATCTCTAGGACCGAGCACGGTGCCCGGCACATAGCAGGTGTTCAATAAATATTTGTTGAATGACTGTATGAACAACCTATAGTGCAAAGCATAACTTAAGTGCCCGAGAGCACAAAAGACTGTGCAGGTGGCCCTTCTTTGTCAGCAACAGTATGTGGTTATAGAGGAACTATCCTCAGAGCCACGTTTTAGCCTCAAAATCCCTCGGAAAATCAAATGAACAAGTCGGCGAAGGCAACTTACTTTCGTTTTTTAAGTAGGCTTGGCGCCCAGTGCAGAGCCCAACGCGGGGCTTGAACTCACAACCCTGAGATCAAGAACTAAGTGGAGATTAAGAGTCAGCCGCCTAACCGCCTGGGCCACCCAGGTACCCTGACAAACTTACTTTCAAATGACCATTTGTTCAGTTCGCTGTATAAGCCTTCAATGCGGCCTCTCTCATCACAGAGCTCATCTATTCTACCCATAAAATCAGCCAAGACCTTAAAGGAAAGAAACCACAAAGGACACATTTCAGTCATTAAAGGAAAACAAAAGGTTAAAAGCTCAGTATGCTGACTTCGGGGTTTGTTACCTTGTATATTCACTGCTTATAACGTTATTCATTATGAAGCAACACTAATTACATATTCTCCTGCGGGGGCTCACCTCCTGCGCTAACAACCTCGTCCTGGGTTATTTTCTCAGCTTTTCCCGCAACCACCCAAAATCTTAGGTTTCAGCTCTTGATCTAAATTTAAGAAAAGGAAAACATTTCTTCTAATCGGAATGGGGAATCAACCAAGTTGTCACAACACCCCAAGCCCTATGAGGTTTGCTGCCTCCATACCTGGGCCAGCAAATATCTCCTTACTAGCTGGCGTCGTGTTACGCGTTTTGAACTTGGGACCAGAAAAATCTGCAAATTCTAGACACAGCTCCTTTGCTAAATAGCTCTGTGACCTGGGACATGTTATGTAAGAGCTCTAGATGCCAGTGGCCAAAATCAGGATTTGTTTTAAGTGTTTATTTATTTATAAGAGAGAGAGAGAGAGAGAGAGAGAGAGAGAGAGAGAACGAGAGGGGGAGGGGCAGAGAAAGAGGGGGGGGGGGAACAGAGGATCCAAAGCAAGCTCTGCACTGACAACAGAGAGCTCCATGTGGGGCTTGCACTCCCGAACTGTGAGATCATGACCTGAGCCCCAGCTGGACACTTAACAGACTGAGCCACCCAGGCACCCCCCAAATCAGGGTTTTTGATGACTAAAGCCTCACATTTTACAAGGCTTGTATAGTACCAAGCAGTGCCTGAAGCGTGCTATGTTAGCGGATCCCCACAACTCTGTGAGGTAGGAAATACGATCTTCCTTCCATTTCCCGCGGAAACAGACAAGAGAATGGGCTTCCAGTGAGGCTAAGGCACTCGCCCTTGGACACGTGGGTACAAAGCGGCCATGCTGGGGCCTGGAACAAGGTATGTGTGAGTACCAAGCCCACCCACGGGCATTGTGAATTTGTCCACTTAGTGCATTAAAAAGTACTTTGCATTTGTTTCCCCCCCAAAATCCAGAAATTTCTCATCAACATATGGAATTTTCACCACTT
The DNA here is from genome assembly GCF_023721935.1 of Panthera uncia. Taxonomy (NCBI): domain Eukaryota; kingdom Metazoa; phylum Chordata; class Mammalia; order Carnivora; family Felidae; genus Panthera; species Panthera uncia. The sequence continues at coordinate 8,177,802 of NW_026057578.1, read as the reverse complement.
AGCCAAAAAATAATAATAATGATAAAATCTGGAGCCACTAGGTCCACATCCCCATGTGACAGTCACTTGCTGGATTGGGGCAGCTGTCCCTCCTAGAAAGGGCATGCCCTATCCTGTTTGCAAAAATCCCTGCTGGGCCTTCCTTATACATTTATATTCATTGCCTGGTCCCTGAAACCTCCTGGGTTGGCACTCTTGCACCTATATGATCCTTTCTGGGTCCAAGTTCAGTTCCAAATAAACACCCAGAGTGAACAGGAGTAAAGAGATTTCTGTATGCTTAAATCCCTCCCTCTTTGGCCCTTGTTAACTAAAGGACAATGTCTAAATGCCTTATCACGGTACAAAAACATTGTTAAGAGCTGCCCTCTGTCCAGCATCATTGCACAGACAGCCTCATCTCTGCTGCACCGAACGTACTATTTCCTGAACACATAATGTCATCTGACTATTTTCAGCAAGCTATTCTTTCTGCCTGAACGCCTTTCTACACTTGCTCTGGCTTGAAGACTCCTACTCATCCTGCAAAACCCAGCTTAAATGGCACGACCTAGGAATTTTATAAGCATTATCTCATTTAATCCTGCGAGGCCCAGTTTATAGAGTGGGAGAGTGAAGCTTAGGGAAGTTAAGGGTATAGTCAGTTTACAGGGCCAGAGGGTGGAGGGCTGAGGTTCAAATCCAAGACCGGAATACCAGAGTCTCTGCTGGTAATCGTTCCCTCACTGAGATGTTACTTTGCAAAAGAGTGAAGGAAGGAGGAGTAAGGTTTTGGCAGAGAAGGAAGTAGACAGCGAGGAGTAAAGGGAGACCCCTGAACCATCCAAACTGCCTGTACTTTGTAGCTATGACTTAAAGTTTCGTAGACATCTCTCCCTCCCCAGGAGGCCCAGGGAAGGTGCCCCCAGCCTGCAAACCTCATTGATTTTGTTGTCCAGCTTCATAATTTCCACTGGTTTCATTAGTTTCTTCTGGAAGGCACTCCGAACTCTCTGCCAGTCTTCTCCTTCCCTGGGAGAGAAGCAAAATTATACGTAGAGCAAATTGCAAAGAAAAGAAGGGAGCAGCAAAGACACCTCCAGTGCTGGAATTGTGTGAACTAAATAATCAAATAAGCACTGAGACTCCTGCTAAGAACTATCCAGAGAATATGCACATTGGAACACTGGGGGCTGGTTTCACAACGGGGTGAAAAAGCACCTCTCCTCTCCACGTAAGATTACACCAGAAAGGTGAAGTCCAGATAATACGGGCTCGGGCTTTTTGAGGTGCCCTTGCGGGGGTTGATTTGGGAGGCCAGGTACCTCAATTCTCAGCAGTAAGAGTAGATACCTGAACATTCCCTTCGCCAGTAACCCAGATCTGTTTGAGAACAACGTTGGTTTCTCTTAGTCACTGACTCGGGTTGAAAGTCACATTCCTGGGTGGCTCAGTCGCTTAAGCGACCCACTCTCGACTTCAGCTCAGGTCATGATCTCATGGTTTGTGAGTTTGAGCCCGGCATCAGGCTCCATGCTGGCGGTGTGGAGTCTGCTTGGGATACTCTCTCCCTCTCTCTCATGCTTATCATCCACCTTCTTCCCTCATCCCAGAGCAGACGGCACAGCCTCTGATGCACCACGCATAACTATGGCTTTTAATTCCAGTAAATATATTATCCTCCAAAATACAACTATTAGGGATTGAAAAAAAAAAAAAATCAAACCCAAACGCGCTAACCTGTTAAATGCTAACCATTAAAAGCAGAGGAACCTCACCACATTATGGCCTTTACTTACCTACAATGCAACCCTGACGCCCCTGAACCTCACCTTTCTGACTAGATCTGGGTCATAACCCCCCATTCCCCTCCAGAAAAAAAAAAAAAAAAGGTAACTGTCAAAAGCCAAAGAAGTCAATTTCTGGCTTTGGAGCTCAAAGAAGGGGAATACAGAGAACTGTAAGGGATAATTTTGTATAGAATAGGTTGGCCTGGCACGCTGACTTCACGACCTCGTCTGGCCCCAAAGTCTGAACCCCGCTATTTGTAGAACCCTTTTGGGCTTTCTTGGACGGAAAGGCATGGCCCTGCCCAGTTGCCAGAGACGACGCAAGTGTTGGGCGCGCAGTACAGTTGTGTGCAACCCGTTCTGATGCAGGCAGGAGTTGGAGACTGCGCCTGGTGGGGGCTTTCGTGCCCCGCTGCGTAGGAAGGGGACCCTGCGGAGAACCCCCTCCCAGCTTCCAGCCGCCGCCCGGACTCACAGGATCAGCAGCCCGTAGCCCTCCCGGCGGTAGTCCCGATAGGCTTTCCAGGGCTTGATCTCCAGCCGCTGGGGGTACGCGCTCTCCGTGCGGTACAGCGCTTCCAGCAGGCACGGCGAGCCCAGGTGCACCGAGTCGAAGGAACCCAACTTCATGCGGAAAATCTTGCCGTATTTCCGGTGGTACTCGGCCTGCAGCGGAGGCCAGGGCCGGGTCAGCGCGCGTCCCCCCCCCCCCCCCCCCCCCCAAACCCCCCCGGGGGGGGGCCCCCCCCCCCCCCCCCCCCCCCCCCGGGGCCCCCCCCCCCCCC
>NW_026057578.1:8169769-8175148 GCF_023721935.1 Panthera uncia | reverse complement strand
GCCCCCCCCCCCCCCCCCCGCCAAAGCAGTCCCGGGAGGGCGTCTCCCTCCTCCCGCCTCCTTCCTCCCGGGGCCCCCGCCGCTGCCGCGACGCCGGAGCGCCCCGTGCGCCCCGGCCGCGCGTCTCGGGGAGGGTTTGGGGCGCGGGGCAGAGAGGGGAGAGGGAATTGGGGCCCGACGAGGCATTTACCAGCGTGTCGTGCTGTTTCTTGAGCCCCCCTTTCCAGAGAATCTCCGGCAGGCTGCCCAGCAGCGGCCAGTTGGTGGGACCCGGCAGGGCGGCCGCGTCCTGCGCCTCGCCGCGTTCCATCACCGGGCAGAGGGGCACCTCCCGCGGCCGAGGAGGCGCGCACGCCGCAGACGTCACGGCTCTGGGGGGCTGCCCCAGGTGGCGCAGCTGTTGGAGGACGGCGGCAAGGGAGCGGCTCTTGCCGATGGGGGAGCTCATGGCCGCGGGGGACACCTGGCGCGTGGGAACGCGCGGGGACCGGGAAGCACGACTTTGTTAAAGAGGCGCGAGCGGGATCGGGGGGGGGGTGACGATTCTGGGGGAGAAGGGCGAAGAGGGCCAGCAGGTGTGACGCAGGGGGCGGCGGAGGAAAGGGGAGCAGAGACTCGGACCGCGGCAAGGATGCTCGGCGCTGCCCGGCGCGGCAGCCTCAGGGCGCGGGGACCCGCTGGAGGAGTGCCTCCGGGGGCCGGGTGTCTCTTGGAAGGGGAAAGGAAGGGGTGTGGGTCCGCCTGTGAGGCTGCGAGGCTGACTTCCAGGTCCGGAGCCGCGGAGTGGAGGTGTCAATGAGGGCAGAGGGATGCTGCGCGGCGCCGCGCTGTCCTCCTGTCCCTCTCCATGCTCCATGCCCAGGGACCACGTATTTATGGACACGGGGCAGGCCCCGGGTGGCCAATCAGCAGGCTGGGTAGGGCGCAGTGGGCCCCGGCTGGCCTGGCCCGGAGGGGCGCGGGACCCGGGGGGGTGGGGGGGGGGCGGAGGGCAGGGCTGGGGGTGGAAATAGGATGGAGTCAGCGAGGTGAGCGAGGGCGCCCGGGCCTCGGGTGGCGGGTACGCTGCTCCCCGGGCGGGAGCGCGGCCGACTCCGCCCGGAGTTCACCGGGTGTGCGCCCGGCGCGCCTCCCCGCCCTGACCCGGCGGGCAGGAGCCGGCAGTGGCGGCCGCGGCTGCAGCCCCGCGCTTGCACAATCGCGCTGCCGGGCGGGCGAGGTCTCCGAGGGCGGCCCCGGGGAGGCTGCCGGCGCCTTCAGGGGGGCCCCGGGGTCCGCGCGCCTCCCGGGAGCCGGGGCTTGCCAGCCTGGACCCAGCTCTCTCTGGAGGAAGGTTGGCTTTCTGCGCCTCCCAGCGCGGGGTGTTTGAGGCTTAGTGAAAGGCGTCCAGAGAGGGCATTTCAACCTTCGGGTCTTCGCCGGGGCGAGGAGAGCCAGCTGGGTTTGCAGGCTCCTCCCTGGCTGCTCCATTTGCTCGGTTCTTCTGAAGATTTAACGAATTACAGTCGGTAAAGCGCACACAACAGAGCTTTGTCCGCAGTCAGTACTCCGTGTAGTCTTTGTTACCTCCTCTTGGGGCAGTTCTGAAATGCGCGGTGAAAACGTGACTTGCCCTCGAGGCTGGGTTACCTCTCCCAAGTCCATCGGCCCCGTCTCTTTTTGGACACCGACTGCCCTGTGCAGAGATGCGCCCAGGCAGCGTTAAGTCGCGTTGCCCCACCTTCCCCACCCTCCCTTGCAAAGTGCACCCCAAGCAAGCAAGACACACACACACACACACACACACACACACACACACACACGCTTTCGGGAGTCGTCCTAGCTGCCAGGGGTAGAACTTGTTCTACTCATTCAGGAAGAGAAGGTGAAGATTTTTGTTGAGTGTTTTAAAGTAATTCGTGTGCTGTCATTATGACCCAGCACCAACAAGTACCGCCGGCCAGAAGTTTCCTCGCCGGGCTTTCCAGTCACGTGACTAGCTCTTTTCTGACCCGACTGTTCCGCAACCCCTTCCCTGGTGAGTTTATTGTAAACTTTCAGGTTTCTCGAAAACTTTTGCGGTCCACCTTGAGCTGGAACACTGCCATTTCAGATTTGTCTTGAGATGTTAATGACTGCTAATGTTACCAATACCTATATTAATGTAAGGTGTTATGTTAATTATTATTTTAATTGTATTAATATAATGTATTATATCTACTATTATAGGATGTTAATATAACGTATCATATCTGCTTAACAGATATCCATTTATATATACATATTAGATAGTACATTTTATATATCACATACTATATAGATTATATCCTATATGTAATATATACATCTTATGTTACATAGCATACAAATGAAAGCTTTCTAGGGCTTATGATAAACCAGGCACTTAAGCTAGACATTTTACATAAGTTTCCCCATTTAGTTCAGTCCAATGACAAAAATAAATGAAGAAATAAAACCAGAGTTAAGCCCAATGTCACATGTGGCTCGTGTGGGATTCAGCCCCCCAATTTTCTGATTCTGTCCCTTACGATATACACCCATCTACATCTTATACCACCTTTTCTTAAACCAAGAACATCTCAGAATATTGGAAATATTCTCTAAGTGGAAATACCACCAAAAGGGGGTAGGTGGGATCAGTTTGTGGGGGGCTACGTGATGCAATGTGGCCTTATGTGCTAATGGTGGTTGAAAAACTGAAGGAGGAGGAGGAGGGGGAGGAGGTGGAGGAGAGGGAGGAGGAGAAGGAGGAGGAGGGGAAGGGGAAGAGGAAGAAGAATTCCAAATAGAAGATGAATTTAGTCTATCGTGTCTATCTTGTGTCTGGCAAGTGCTCGGCACATAGAGAATGGTCAATATATTTATTGACCGCTTAACTCTTATTGTTAAGTCAGATATTAAGTTATCCCCCCTCCTTATTTTTTCTTTGCTTCCCCTCCCTGCAGATGCACTCAAGAAGAAAGGGAAATAATTTCATATTTTCTAGGTTTTCATATGAATCTAGCACTATGTTGCTTTATAAACTCCAAGTAGACACTTGGGCAGTACAGGCAGTCCTTAGTGCCAACGATGGTCAGCAAGAGAATTCTTATTTCAGGAAAACTGGCTTCTCGTGTCCAGTGGAGAGAGTCCCCAGTAATTTGTACACCGGATTGCAGAGAGAAGAAGATTGGTTCTTGGAAACTTGCTTGACATAAACACACATCCCTCCTTGACAAGGCACAGCTAAATTCAAAATGACCAGTCCCAGAAACACTCTTCCTGACTGGGCCTCATCCCTAGCTTATTACGAAGCCTCTCTGAGTCATCCTGCCCGGGATCCTGCTGGGAATTACTAATGAGAGATGTTGTAGCATCTCATAAATGCCCACCCTCATTACGGAGACAGGTCCAGGCCCTCTGTTTTGTTCTGGGAAATCTTACCAAGTCCTGAATGGATAATTATACTCCAGCCCTCACACACCAAGCCACCACCACAGCTGACAAAGTGTGTGTGTGTGTGTGTGTGTGTGTGTGTGTGTGTGTGTGCGCGCGCGCGCACGTGCATGTGTGTGAGCTTGTGTGGCGAGGGTGCGGTGGAAGACTCTTTGGAAGGACAATAGCTGCTTTCACTACTGAAAAACACAAAACTCTTTCAAATATATTAAGTGGTTATATAGTTTTGTGCTTCAGAGTCTTTACTAAACTTGGTGTAGGCCCTAGATCTGTAGAGGACTTGCCTTCCACATCTGAGGAATAGATGGGGTTAGAATCAACCTCACAACCTGAGTAAAGCCTAAGCTTCATGGGAACAGAAATAATAATAATATTAGCCAATCTGGGGTTCGCTGTGAGAGTAGTGAGTACACAGTTCTCAGCACGGGAGAAACATTTAGTGGATATTACCTCATAGCATTCCTGTGTTACATGCCTTGGTTTTTGCAAACTACATACAAAAGGGGCAACATATAACCTCTCAATGATCATACCTTGTGTCCAACTTAACATTGCAATTTCAACTTGGGAAACTGTATAATTGATTAAGCCAAAGGAATATTAGCAAAGAAATGCTGGTGAGTTCAAATCCCAGTTAGCCCGGTAGGCAGATAAACCAGGGTTAATGTATTCGTCTTTGTAAGCTTAAGTACCTCCTCTCAAGGTGGTGATAATAGTAATTTCAGTCTCCACAGATTGGATTGAAACCATGGCTCCATTACTCGCAAGCCGTGGCCTTGAGCAAGTTACTTAACCTCTCTGGACCTAGTTTCCTCATTCAAAAATTGGGGGTTGCTATGCCTATAGGTCAGGAAGGTTAAGATTATACTTGATTTTAAAAAAATTTTTAATGTTTTATTTTATTTTTGAGAGAGAGCGAGAGAGAGACAGAGTGTGATCAGGGAAGGGGCAGAGAGAGAGGGAGACACAGAATCCGAAGCAGGCTCCAGGCTCTGAGCTGTCAGCACAGAGCCTGACGCAGGGCTCGAACTCACAAACCGTGAGATCACGAGCTGAACTGAAACTAAGAGTTGGATGCTTACACTGACTGAGCCACCCAGGTGCTCCAAGGTGAATACTCGAAATACCTTCCTGACACAATTAAACACTATCTTCCCAAACATTCATCTGGCCCCAAATATGCTTAATGATTTCCGAGTACAATTCAGTCCTGTTGGTAAGTTAAAGTTACATTATGGAAAAATGCATCCTAAATCCCCCAAGACGTGTTTACACAGAGAGAACTTCTTATTGAACGTTTTGAAAAAAAAGTTTGTTTGTTTGTTTATTTACTTATTTATTTAGAGAATCCCAAGTAGGCTCGACACCCAGCAAGGAGCCCAACTCGAGGCTCAATCTCACGACTCTGAGATCATGACCTGAGCTGAAATCAAGAGCTGGACGCTTAACTGACTGAGTCCCATCGTTGGGGAGAACTTTTGAAAAGGTTCCTCATTAAAAGAGCTGTTCCATTGCGAAAGAGATGAAAAATACAATGTGCACACTCAGGCTCGTGAATCATTCTCCTTGTACAACAAAGTATAATTTACCGAGGAGTCAAGGAGCTCCTATGTGTGTGCCACATATTGTACTATCTCTACGAACAGCGGCAAACTCTAAGGTAAGTATTAGTTTGCTGTTTATGTGAGAAAGCTTGTTTCTTAGGGAGTTTAAGCTACACCCGAGTTTCATTCTATCCCTCCATGTATTGCTGAGTTGGTTCCTCATCGATAACATGGAAATAATAGTGGCTCTGTCTTTTATTCCCTTATATATATAATACATATAATATAATTATTATATATTATATAATTATATAATATACATTATATATTTATATTATTGTATTAGATATTATATATAATAATATAATATAAATAATATAATATATAATATATTATATAT